>NW_023416316.1:0-152500 GCF_014108235.1 Myotis myotis | reverse complement strand
TCTCTCTCGGGGTTCCGCCGGGCCAGGGGTGCCTCTCCGTGCCAGCCTGGGCTGGGGAGGGCTGGAGAGGAGGGCCAGGTGCTGGTCCCGGGGGAATTGGGTTGCTCCCCGCAGTCCCGCTGCCTGAGAGTCCTGGGGGTCGTCTGTGGGAGACGCTGGCCCCAGCCCCGTGCTCGGCAGAAGTAAATGGAGACGCACATGGGCAGCCGTCACCGGCAGGGCCCCAGCAGCAGCCACCGCAGCCTGTAGGGCCAGAGCGGGCTGGGGCCTGGAAGGGCGGGCGGGGCGCTTGCAGGCCGGGTTGCATCAGCCTGTCCTGCCCAGAGCCGAGCCCTGAAGCACAGGCAGTCGGTCTGCGGGTCACTCTCCTCTCCGTCCCCGCCCCACAGCGTCGGAGGGGACACGCCCGCTGTCGCTCAGCTCTGCCCGGTGGACGGGCAGGGGCCTCATGCCAACCCGGCCAGCTCAGGGCCCGCCCGGCGGGTCCACACACTCAGAGAGCGAACGTGACCACACAGGACGGTCTGAGATGGAAACGTGCTCCCTCAGAGCAGCTCACGGCGGCTCGTCCAGACCCAGGCTGGCTGCTTGCCCGACCAAGGCCAGCCTTTGCCTCAGCTGAGCCGTCTGTTGTCGTTTTGCATCGACCAGAGACTCCCCTTGGAAGGTCAGGGTAGCCCCCTTTTCTCTTTCTAAAACGTATTTGTATTGAGTTCAGAGAGGAAGGGAGAGCGAGAGAGAGAGAAACACCAGTGATGAGAGAATCATGGACCGGCTGCCTCCTGCGCGCCCCCCACTGGGGACCGAGCCCACAACCCGGGCCTGTGCCCCGAATGGGAATCGAACCGTGACCTCCTGGTCCGTAGGTTGGTGCTCAGCCCTGAGCCCCGCTGGCCAGGCTGATTTTCTTTATTCCAGACCAGAGCGGAGCCCACAGGCCCCTCCGTGTTACTGTTCTCTGTTAACTGTTAACTGTAACTACCCTGCCCCCCCCCCCCCCCCCCCCCCCCGTGTAGAAGAAGCACGTGTCTATCATTTTACGTGTCGTCCAATCCCAGGGCCTCCCGCTGGGCTCTCCCCCGCCTCCCTAAAGTCAGGGGTGAGTCGCGCTCTCCTCTCCGGAGCTCCTCTCCGTCCGCTGAGGTTCTGCTCCCGGTGGTTGTCGTCACTTTGGCTCCAATAAACTCACCACAATTCTCTCTGGTTTGAATCTTTCTTACGTGGACGGGGAGTTCCCTTTCCCCACGTTTCCTGCTTTGCCTTAATCACCCTCCACCCCCTTGAGGCTCGGCTCAGGCCGGCCCGCAGTCCCGGTTCCTACGGAGGTTTGGTTTCCGTCGTCACCGCGTTGTGTGAGGTCACCGCCGGTCAGAGCCGGGGGGGCTGCACGTGGCCCCGGGGCTGATGGGACAGGGGAGTCTGCCGGCCCTCATCTCGGGGGGCCCAGGCTCCTCGTGGGGGTGGGCCTAGAGGTCTGGGGGCTCCCTTACCCCGTGGCAACCCCCCCCAACCCTGCCCAGCGGAGGAGAGCCACAGGCCTGCCTTCCTTCGGTGACTGAACGGCCACCGCTAGAGGCTGACTCACAGTCTGACAATGTGCTCCGGCCTCGCTGTGGCCACTGGCCTGGTGTGGGGACCGGCCGCGGCCTTGCTCGCTGGCCTCTCTACAGAGGCCTGTCCTGCCCCGTGCGTGCGGCCCAGCGCCTCCCCCGTGCGTGCGGCCCAGCGCCTCCCCCCGCCCTGGGTGCGGCTGAGACCCGGTGCAGGCGACAGAGGGAGGACGCATCTGGTGAGGGATCAGTGTCCCGACGAGAAAGGAAATTGCCTGCGATGATTGACAGGGCGAACAGAGGGGAAGCTGGACAGCAAGTTAGATGGAGGGGGGCAGGGTGGAACGGGTGGGGTCATGACCCAGCAGGGCCCTGGGCCCCCCTCTCCCGCCCTGCTCTGCTGACCCTGGTGCCCGTGGGCAGGGCTTGAGGGGCCACCCACAGCCTGGTCAGTGGCGTCCTGGGTCAGCAGGCTGGGCAGACCCCGCCAGGGACCTGGACATGAGGAGGTCCTCCAGGGGCAGGTGGGGAGGCCCCGGTGCAGGGCCAGGCCTCTGCCCTGTGCCCGGCGGTGACCTGAGACAGTGCCCACTCGGGGGCCTCGGAGAAGACGGGCAGGTGGCGGGTCCCCAGGGAGACGCAGAGGGAGCTGAGGCTGACAGAGAGCCAGGTGTCGGGGGCGGCGGGTCTCCAGGTGACTCAAGTGGCAGGTGCACTGTGGGCTGAGGGGGCACTCAGGTAGGGGTGAGGGGTGACAACAGTCCAGCAGTGCCGCCTTGGCCGGTGACAGGTGTGCCTGGCCCCCCTCTGTGGCAGCCTCACCCCCACCCCCACCCCAGCGCCTTCCCGCTCAAGGGGAGGCCGACCTGGCCCTGCCCCTCTGCCAGCCCCGCAGGGCCCCCCCGCGGCGCACACAGGGGATCCCCTGGCCGTGCGGGCCGTCCAGCCCCGGCAGACGCACAGCCTGCCTGGTGCGCGACCTTTGTCTCCTGAGGACACGCGGAGGAATGCGTGCTCCGGGCAGGGCAGAGCCTCGCCTGCGAAGGCGCGGACGGCGGCGGCATCTGGAGAGCAGACGCGGCTGAGCTCATCCCCCCGCTGGCCAGCGTGCAACCTGGGCTGGGGCGGGGTCCGGGTCGGGGTGGGACCCGGGGCCAGTGGCGTGTCCCGCCGTGGGGCGTGGCCGGTGGCTGCGGGCGCGTGTCTGTCTCACTCACCTGGGCAGCTCGCCCGCTGGCTCTGGGCCACATTTCCTGGTTGCGAGGCTGTCCCTTGCTCGCTGTCATGTGGACGCGGCCTTCTGGGCCGGCAGCGGTAAAAGCCGCGGGATGCGGATGCGGGACGGCCGAGGGGTGCGCCTGCCGGTGTGGGGCGCGTGGGAGGCTCCGAAGGCGGAGGTGGAGGGTCACGGGAACCCTCTCAGCCGTGGCGCTGGCCGCGAGAGGCCGCCGGGACCCTGCCGCAGCACCTGCTCCGGGAGGAGGAGCTGGGACCAGGACTCGGCACAGCGCCCGCCCGGCCGCCTGCCATATGCGGGGGCGCCTCCCTCGCAGCCACGTTTGAAGCATCAATGGTTGAAAAGTCTGCTTCTTCCTGGACCCCCTTGACCTCGTTGTCAGAAATCGGTTAAATGGCGCCCAGAACAGCGAGCTACGCGGGTGCACGTCTAGCAGGCCGTGTGCAGGGCCCGTTCGCGGGAAAGGCCAGACGCGGGGGAAGGGAAGGAGCCTGACGGCCTGGAGGAGGAGGACAGCGGGGCTGGGAGATGCCCGCACACGGCCGGGGGTGCAGGCCTGGCGTCGCGTGCGTCAGGCGCCTTGGCCGCTAGACAGAGAGGAAAGGCCCCGTGGCCCCGGCAAAGGCCCGAGCAGGCACCCCGCCCGGAGCGTGGCAGGTGCCCCGCCGCTCTGGCCGGCTGAGAAATGCCATGGACACCGCGGCCCGCACGCCTGTCGGGGAGGGCGCCCTCCGGAACCCGACCCCCGCGTGCTGGGAGGCCCCGGGGCGGCGGGAGTCCTTCCCTGCTGGGGGGCGGGGCGAGGCGCTGGGCATACAGGCTGTGCTGGGGTGACACCGTGCCTCGAGGGGACGGGTCGCAATGCCAGTGCCGCTGCCCGCGTCCGGGGTGAACAGCCAAGTCCACGCGTGGGGGTGGCGGCGCCCGACCTCTCCCTGTCGCGGGGCGAGGCAGACAAGCACCGGAAGCCCGGGCACTGGGCCGAAGCCGGACACCTTAGCTCAGCGTGGACAGAGACCGACCACGTCAGAGAAGTTACAGGTGTGAGCACAGAGCCTTACACACGTGTTTCCCGGCCCCGGCGGCCGAGGGGCTGGGAGCAGCGGCGCCCTCACAGCGATGAGCACGCCCCGCGCCCAGGCCTTGGTCTCCAACGCCGGCTGGTCCTGGGCTGGGCAGGAAATGGGTGCGAGGAGCCTGGGGCTTCTCCAGCCAGAGGTACCAGGGTGTTCAATAAAAATACAATCAGCCCGGCCGCGGGGCTCAGGGCTGAGCTTCGACCTGTGAACCAGGAGGTCACGGTTCAATTCCCCGTCAGGGCACAGGCCTGGGCTGTGGGCTCCATCCCAGGGTGGGGCATGCAGGAGGCAGCCCATCCATGATTCTCTCATCACTGATGTTTCTCTCTCTCTCTCTCTCTCTCTCTCTCTCCCTTTCCCTTCCTCTCTGAAATCAATAACAATATATTTTTAAAATAAAATAAGAAGGATGAGGGCGCGTCACAGTGACCAGGAGCCTCCTGAAGGAGTGCCCGGTGGCCAAAGCCAGAGCCATCGGCTGGACCCCATGCTCAGGCCGCGTGGGCGCATGGCCCGCGGGTAACATATGGGGCGCCCCACGCGGTGTGAGGAAGTGATGATGAGTAAGGACAGGGGAGAAGAGACCCGTTTCCAGCACAGAATCCGAGCGACCCGTGGGGGTGCCAGCTCCCAGGCCGCACCCGCGGGCGAGGGAGGCGCTTGGCGGCCAGGACAGGATGGAAAAGGAAGCAGCCGCCTCGCTGAGGGAAAGCTGGATGCGTGGCCTCGGCCAGGTGACACAGGTCAACCCCGTGAGCCACGGACACGCCACGGGCCCTGGTACCACGTGACGAGAAGGCCTCTCACCTTTGCGGTCTTCCCCCAAGAACCCGGCACCAGCTCTCACGCCCCAGACCCGTCCGGTTCGGGAGATTCTCTCAATCCCAGCCACTCGTCCGCCACGGCCAAGTCCCTCCAGCACAGGGAGAGTCTGAGGCGCTGTCTCGGCCAGAGGAAGCGAAGGAGACGGGACGGAATGTCGGGGGGCCCTGGGCGGGGTGCCGGGCCAGGGGAAGGGCGTTGGGGAACACGGGGCACTCGGGGCGAGGCGTGGCGCTGACTCAGCGGCCCCAACGCCAGTGCAACCCGCCAGGTGCCCGTCCCGCGGGAGATGCTGACGGCGGGGGACCGGGGGCCGGGTCTCGGGAACCCTCTGCACGGTCTTGGCTGCTTCTCTGTGAAATCCAAACTATTTCTCTCTCTCCCCCTCCCTCCCTCTCCCTGTCCCTCCTTCCCTCTCTTCTACTCTCTGAAAAGCAATGGAAAAAATACCCTCAGGTGAGGATTAACAAAACAAACAAACAAACAAACAAACACAATCTATTCTAAAATCTAAAGTGCATTTCACAGCCCCACTGGCTCCCTCAGTGGCTGAGCGTGGACCTAGGAACCAGGAGGTCCCAGTTCCATTCCCGGTCAGGGCACAGGCCTGGTTTTGGGCTCGATCCCCAGTGTGAGGTGTGCAGGAGGCAGCGATCGGCGATTCTCTCTCATCATTGATGTTTCTATCTCTCTCTTCTTCTCCCTCTCCCTCTCCCTTCCTCTCTGAAAACAATACAAATATATTTTAAAAAATAAAGTGCCTTTTGCAGAGCGGCTGGGAATATTCTGTTTGTGTGGCTCTGTTTCTGGGCTCCCCACCGCGTTCTGTTGTCACCGAGTTTGTCCTTCTGCGATCCCGTGGCCTGTAGCTGTGTCTCGCGTGTCCTGCAATTGGCAGCGTGGATCCAACAGGAGGGAGGGGGTGGGGTGGGGTCCGGGTCCCCTGAGCATGCGATATTTGGAGAACCACAGCCCAGAGCGTCTGCCTGGGTTGGGTCCCTGGTTCCTTCCCCTGGGCGCTGTGTGATCCTGGGTGACTTACTTAACCTCTCTGTGCCCTGGAGTGTCTGCCTGGCAAACGGGAGCCTTGCTGTGCCTCCCTCGAGGTGTCGCAGGCGGATTACCTGTGCGAGTGCGGTGATGCCGAGGACCTGCCCGGCACACGGTGGTGACGGCTCTGGCGGGCATCTCGCTTCTCTCCGCTGGCGCGCCATGGAGGTGCTGTGGGAGGAGGGGCGGGTGGCTGCGGTGTCTGACTCCTGCTTTGTCACACACACCGTTTATCAGAGGACCCTGCCTCAGGTGGTGAGCGAAGCGGGGCGTGCCAGTGGGTGCACCAGAACGGTGACCCTCATCCTGGCTCACGTCTGTTGTCGGTGTGGCCACACTCGCCGGGGTCAGCCCAAGGGCTGTGGAGGGCAGGGGCAGAGGTCAAAGGCTCAGGGGTTGTTGTTTGATGCGCCCAGGGGTAACTCAGAGCCTCCCGAGCTGGGCAGCCTTGTCCTAAAAGACAGACGTGCCTGGCAGCGTGGCTCCGTGGTTGAGCGACAACCTAGGAACCAGGAGGTCACGGTTGGATTCCTGGTCAGGGCACAGGCCCGGGTTGTGAGCTCGATCCCCAGTGTGGGGCCTGCAGGAGGCAGCTGACCAATGAGTGTCTTTCATCTGTGATGTCTCTATCTCTTCCCCTCTCCCTTCCTCTCTGAAATCAATAAAAATATTTTTTAAAGTAAATCTACACTAATAAAAGAGAAACATGCAAATTAACCACCACTCCATTACTCTGCCACACCCACAAGTCACGCCCACCAGCCAATCAGGAGCGAGTATGCAAATTAACCCAACTAAGATGGCATTTAATTTGCATATGTAGGCATCCAGCGGCCTGGGTCCCAGGAACATCATCGGGCACCCAGGTCACTCTGAGGTAGACCCCACATGGGCCCTGAGCAGCCTAGGAAGGGCCTGAGCCAGGGGGCTCCTGGGCAGGGCCGAGCCTGTGATCAGAGCTGAGGGGGCCTCTGCTCAGGCCTAAAGCTCGGCCAGAGGCTTTAGGCCTGGGCAAGGGTGGAGCTAGTAATTGGAGGGGGCAGGGGCGGAGCTGGTAATTGGAGGGGGCTGGGGTGGAGCCACTGATTGAAGGGGGCAGGGGCAGAGGCAGCTCCAAGGGGAGCAGGGAGTGGGCCTAAGCCATCAGTAGGACATCCCCTGAGGGCTCCCAGTATGTGAGAGTGGGCAGGCTGGGCTGAGGGATCCCCCCCCCCAGTGCACGAATTTTGTGCACTGGGCCCCTAGTAAATAAATAGAGTGAGGAGCATTCGTGTAGCGAGACCGCATCCAGCAATATGAGGCCGCCAAACCCACACGCACGCACACGGATGGATGGACTCCTCTGCGACACAACATGGATAAACCCCCAAAACATAACTTATTTGGGGGGCGGGGGCCTGGACATGAAAGAATACTGTGCTGTAGGACACACTTAGGTAACGTGGAAACACAGACTCCGCGATCCCTGCTGTGAGGGCTGCGTAACGAGGGCTCAGGAGGCCAGAGGGGGTCGTCACCGACGAGTCGTGGGGTGGTTATCCCGGGAGCCGCAGGGCCGCGGGGGTGCCGGCAGCGCCTGTCGCGTGTGGCCTGGGTGCTGGAAGCATGGTGTCTGCTTCATAATGATGTTTTTTGGTTAATCCTCACCCTAAGATATTTGTGCATTGATTGACTTTTTAGTGAGAGTGGAAGGGAGAGAGACGGGGAGAGAACGGCTTTTCCCCTTTTGCTCTCTCAACAGCAACGGAGCCTCGGGCTAAGCCTCGGGCCAGGGTCAGCAGCAGCAAAGGTCGGCAGTCCCTCGGCCGCCTTCTGAGTGTAGAAAGAATTTCCTGCGAAGCCTGGCAGCCCCTGAGCGAACCCACTCCCTGCCAGGCGCCGGTGTGCACCGGAGGCCGGGAGGAGGGGCGGGACCGGGCTGAGCACAGTGGGCCCTGAGGGCAGCAGGGGGGCTCCCAGAGCCGCCTTGGGGGTCTCCCTGACCCTCACTCTGGCCTGGGGGCGGGGCCGTGACTTCCAGGGAGGGGCAGGCCGGCTCTCAGGTGCGTGCACCTGTCCTCAGGAATCCGCCCTCAGCGGGTGTGGCTGCCCTGAGAGGAGCCTGGCCAGTGCCCAGCAGTGCCCGCCTCGGGGACCCGGCCTCCTGGCCGTTCTCACTGCTGTGGACGAGCCCCATGACCTCGGCCTCCACAGCCCCCAGGACGGTGGCCAGGCACAGCCGGTGGCCAGAGGAGGAGGAGGAGGAGGAGGAGGAGGAGGAGCATGTTTGGGCCCTCACTCGGATTCATCGGGAGGCTGGCCGGCTGGGGTCCCCAGAGGTCGGACCCTGTGACCGCAGCAGGTACAGTGTCAGGGCGTGGAGCATTTGCTGGAAGGGGGGGGGTGGGGGGGGAGAGGGGGGGTGGAGGCGCCAGGTGTGCAGACGCCCTCGGGCGCCCCTTTGAGGTCAGGCCGACTCCGCAGGTGGGAGGTGTGGGTGCCCGGCTTCCGCAGACGTCCGAGGCGGGCGCTGGTGCGGGCATGACTCGGGGAAGAGGGCGCCTGACGAACGGGCCAGGTCTTCAAGCAGGAGTCGCGTTGCCCACACGGGCGAGCGCGTGGGGTTGGTTTTGTGGCGGTGGAAGAGCAGAGTGCTCGCCCGTGGCTCCGGTGGTGGGAGCAGCGTCCTGCTCACCAGCAGGTGGTGGTGTGATCCCGGGTCGGGCACATACCCAGGTTTCGGGATCGATTCCTGTTCGGGGCGCATACAGGAGGCGACGGACGGATGTTTCTCTGGAGGGCGGGGTGGGGCCTGGGTAGGGGCTGGGCGGCTGCAGGCGTCACCATCCCTGGTCCCTGTTGGAAGGTCTGCCCCGCAGTCCCTCCCCGTTCAAGCCCTCGGCCACCCTGGGCCTCCCTCCTCCCAGTCCGGGCTGGGCGGCCTCTCGGGCTGGGTGGCCTCTCGGGCGGACGGCATCTGTGCCCGCTGGAGCTCTGCCTGTGTTGCCCGGGGACTCCACACAGCTCCTGGACGGTGGCCTCTCCTAGTCCGGGCACCTCTCTGACCTTTAGGAGGAAAGTAATGGCCAGGAGGCCGGGCGGTGGCCCTTCCAGCGCTCTGAGGGGCCCTGGCTAGGCACAGCGGGCACAGTCACTGGGCACCGGGGACTGTACCACCTGGTCACGCTGGGGAGAAGGGGCTCTGAGGGGCTGCGTGGAGATGCTGCCCTGGGCTCCAGCAAGACGGTGCTGGGTCCAGGCCGGAAGGGGCAAGCCTGGGCTGGGGGCAGGCGGGGCTGTGGACGGGTGGGGCGGTATGGACAGGGCACGGCAGAGATGAGGACAGCCTGGGTCTGGCTGGGCCGTGAGAGGACAGAGCGCCCGTCCACAGGGACAGAAGGCACGGGGAGTCGGCGCGGAGGGGCCTGGACGGGGCCGGGAGGGCGGGCAGGCGCTGTCCCGCGAGGAGCTCATAGGGCCCTGCAGCCTGTGTGGCCCAGGAGGCACCAGGCACAGCGTGGGAGCAGCGGCCAGGAGGCCCAGGAGAGGAAGGGCCCGGAGCCCGCCCTCAGGCGACTCCGAGGACGTGAGTGGCGGCCGTGCTGACCGCTCTGGGGGGGACGCAGCTCCAGGCCAGAGTCCTGTCCCCTCGGCCTGAGTCACGCTCTTTGTTTCCGTCTTGGGGACCTTGCTGGCCGGGAAGAGGCTGTCCCTCGCGCGACTGGAACCGATTCCTGGAGACGGACGGCAGGAGACGTACTTTCTTTTCTTAAATTGAATTTTATTTATTAAGTCGATGGGGGTGACAGTGGCCAACACGAACACACAGGTTTCAGGTGTGGGTTCTACGTTGCAAGATCTGTCTATGGCACCGGGTGCCCACCCCCCGAAGTCAGATCTCCTGTCCCCTCAGGTTAGGACCCTTCTCCCCCGACTCCCTCCCCGCTGGCAGCCACCGCCCTGGAGCCCCAGCCCGCCCTGCCTACCTCTCACACAGGCCAGTACTCGCCCCTCCCCCCACCCAACCACGGGCCGCAGCCCGACAACTGGAGTCAGAGCCCGATGTCACCAAGGCCAAGCTCACTGTGACCCCCGCCCCCGCCCCCCCGCCGCCTCGCCCCGTCCTCGGAAACCACAGTCAGGTGTCCGGGCCGTGCCCCCTCTCCTGCCTCCGCCCCCACCCCGTGCCCCCCATGTGGCCTGTGTGGTGTGGCCCCTGCCCTCGACAACTAAGTAGCAGATGGCGCTTCCACGTCACTGAGCTCCCCGTGTCGTCACCCGGGCACCCCTCTAAGCTAAATCCCGGACAGTCACGAACCACGGCCCCTCCTGGGCATCTGAGCGCCTGCCCCTCCCGGCTCGGCTCTCCCGGCTGCGCTGCCCGGGACTCCCAGCCCAGCCAGCGGCCACGCTCCCCCGCCCCCCTCCCCCCCGGCCCGGACAGATCCCGTCCATCCGGGAGAACACGCTGCCCCTCCAGCCCCTGCCGCCCGCGGGGGGCCTGCCGGGAGCCCAGACACTGACCTGCTCTTTCCTGGTTACGTTCCCTTAGTCTTTTGGCCAAAACCTGCCCAGGACCAGGCAGAGCTCTGGCCCAGGAGGATGTTCGGACGGTGCCTTCCAGAGCAATCCGCCACAGGAGGCCGCTGAGCGGGCCTTTCTGTTCCCGAAACAGGCAGCCGACGTGGGAACGAGCCGTCGGCAGGGCTGTCGGAGTGCCCGATGCTCTGGACCCACTAGTTTTTTTTCATTAAATATGTTTTATTGATATTTAGATAGAGAGGAGGGGAGAGAGAGAAACATCAATGAGACACACTAATCGGCCGCCTCCTGCACATTCCCTGCTGGGCATGGAGCCCGCAGCCCAGGCACGTGCCCTGACCAGGAGTCGAACCCCATGACCCCGCGAGGCAGGGTGGCGGCCGGCGGCGGCTGGTGGCCTGTAATCGTGGCCGTGCCCGCGGGACCGCCCCGCCCGGAGCGGTTATTTATATCCGCGGCTGGGCCTCCCCGTCTCAGTTGCTCCCGTCCACGCTGCCCTGGGCCATGGGCCCTCCCGTCTGCGGGGCCGCCCGCTCCCTCCGGGCCTCCTTGGGGTGGGGGTGGGGAGAGGCGTCCTGGGCTGTGAGGCCCGGTCTTGGCCGGGGCCGGGATGGAACGGGAACCCCACATGCGCTGTGACTCACTGTGCAAGCGTCCCCCCAGCCTGTCTGCCCCTCCAGGCCTGGCCCCGAGGCCCCTGGCTCCCAACCCCAGGCCAGGCCGTGCAACTCAGGACGGGGCCATGGACAGGGCGCCCCGCGGAGACAGTGCCGAGCGAGGCGGGGCCGGCTGGGGTGCGGCTCTGGGAGACCCCCCTGGTCGGTCTGACGTCCGTGTGGCCACCTCTGCCGGGCCCAGCTTCTCCCTCACATCTGCCCGGGGAAGGACAGGCTGGCTGTGGGCACATCCACATTCAAGCCACTGTCCCCTGCACTGTCCCCAGGCCCCTGCTCTGTCCCCACGCCCCCTGCACTGGAGGTGTACCCCTCCTTCGCTGGGCTGGCCCCTCTCACCGGCACCCCAGGGGCCCCAGCACTTCTCCCTGCGACCCTGGCACCCTCTGTGCTGACCTGCCCGTCCCTGTGGTCACCATTGCAGCTGCCCATCCGCTGGTGCGTGTAGGCCCCACCCGCCACCCACGTCCGGGAGCAGGGTTAAGGGGCGCCGTCCTGCGGGTCACTCGGCTGGACTCCACTGTGAGCACCTGCTCGTGCCGCTGGTCTCTGCGCACCCATTTCCTCCACCTGCCGCCGAGGGGACAGCCAGCGTCCTGAGCAGGGACTGTCCCTCCTCCTTCCCCCTCCCTGACCCCCCCCCCCCCACTGCCCTCTCTTCTGTTTCTGGTTGGGTTCCTGGCGCTTGGCATAAGGGGTGACATGTGAAATGCGCTCCGTGGTTTTGCTGGGAGACTGATCAGCGAAGGGGCCTTGCACAGCCCCGTGAGGACCTGGTCAGCAGCCGCTCAGGCCGCGTCTCCCAGTGCCGGGCGCACACGTGCTGTGCTCTGGGGGCCAGTGCTGCCCTCCAGTCCCTAGGGCTCCCCCATGTCCATCCCAGAGAGGCCGTGGGGGTCACACAGGGGCAGGTGGGGGGCTTGCTGGCGTCAGGAACCTCCTGATGTGTGAGGCTCTGACCAACCCCTGGTTCTAAAGGCCACGGGCAGCGGTGGACACTGCCTTGGCCGCTCTGCCCAGCGCCACATGGGACCCGTGCTTCCGCTGTCCTGTGCCGGCGCTGCCGTGGGCTGGTGGCCGTGGGCTGATGGCCGTGGACTGGTGGCTGTAGCCTGGTGGCCGTGGGCTGGTGGCCGTAGGATCCAGGGCCCAGTTGCTCCAAGTGACAGCGGGAGGGAGCGAGGCCCCACCACGTGCCTCCTGGGCGGACAGACAGGAGGGCAGCATAGCAAACATGCGGGCCTGGAAGGGAGGCTGTGGCCAGCGCCCAGGCTGGCGGCCCAGAGTGTCTGCGATGCTCATCAGGCCTGAAACCCGCGGCTCTGCCAGCTCGTTCGTTCCCGGGGCTGCGGCCGGGGAGACCAGCAGCCTTGGGGGCCCTTTTTCCACCAGCAGGGAGGTCCCGGCTCCCGGGGCGCCCAGCTGGGCATGTCAGGGGTCTGGGTGCTCCAGTCCAGGGACCCCCAGACGTGGCCGCTTCTCTCCTGTTCCCATGAGCAAGGGGGCAGTTCTTTCCTAAAACCCCTAAACCCCAGAACCCTTCTGGCTTACAAGCTGGCTCCGGGGCTGCCGGTTACATCATCCCTGGCCGGCTGAGGGAGGGAGGGGGAGGGGGGAGGAGAGGGAGACAGAGACAGAGAGAGACAGAGAGACAGAGAGACAGAGAGGGAGGGAGAGACAGAGAGGGAGAGAGGGAGGGAGGGACAGAGAGGGAGGGAGGGACGGAGAGGGAGGGAGGGAGGGAGAGACCACGCTGTTAGTCTCCAGCCGCCCTCCACGGCCTGGCTGAGACGCACCCCCATTCCCTGGGCTTCTCCAGCCTGAGCCCCATCACATTTGAGGGTCAAGTAAAAGCAAGTTGCTTTTTAAAGACCCAGAGGAGCAGGGGTGTAGAGACGGCATGAGCCCGTCTTGCCAGCTTGCGACCCCCTTCCTTTGTCAAGGGGCGTCTGTGGGGACCCCGAGCTGCCTGAGGTCCCGGGGTCCATGGAGCAAAGGGAGAGGGGGAGACAGATGCCCTCAGGCAGCTGGGGAGACCGCGGAAGGCCGGCTGCCCCACCAGCCACCTGCCCTCCCCCACGTCCCCTGTGGAAACAAGCCTGCCCCCAGACACCCCCAGCCCCCCCACCCCCGCCCGCTGTCTGGGGCTCCCACAGTGAGGAGACCCCCACCCTGCCTTCTGCTGCTCCAGCTCCCACCGGGTACGGGGGCAGATTCTGCCGGCACCGACCTGGCCGACCCGCTCCACCCCCCTCGTTGGGAGGCGTGCTCCCCGCACTCCCGGCAGCGGATGGCACTCCCTCCCCCTGAAGGGAGGTGGCCCTGTGACGGGAAACCCCGAAACCCCGAGTGGAAGAGCGTTTCTGAGCAGAGGCCGTGGGGGGAGGGCTCTGGCTCCGCTGCCTGGGGACAGGAGACGGTCAGCGTCCCGGACGCCCGTGCAGGTGTCAGGACACACTTCCTGTTCTAGGCCAGCCGTGGGGAACGTGCAGGCCGCGGGCCCTGCCAACACATCAGGGGTGAGTTAATTAAATGTCTGACCAGATAGAGCAGGCTCATTTTCTTTCTGTTTTTAAAAAAATACATTTTTATTGATTTCAGAAAGGAAGGGAGAGGGAGAGAGAGAGAGAAACATCGATGCACGCCTCCCACTGGGGATGGAGCCCGCACCCCGAGCATGTGCCCTGACCGGGAATGGAACCGTGCCCTCCTGGTTCCTGGGTCGACGCTCCACCACTGAGCCAGGCCGGCCGGGTGCAGGTTGATTTTCAAGTTGATAATGTTGTATGGCCCACGAATGATGTGATAAATATCCGAATGGCCCTGGGCAGAAGAAAGGTTCCCCACCCCGTTCTTGACCATGAAGAAGTGGGGATGTTTGTTTCTCAGCATAACTGAGCCCGTGCTGACAGATACAGGAAGGCAACCTTCCCTTCTTTCTCGGAAGGGGTGGCATGTGCCTTAGAAAGGTGTAGGGACACCTCCAGGTCACCAACCAGTTAGTGACAGCTGCGTGAGGTCGAGACGGCCTGACCATGCCTGACCCTTGGCCCAAGGCGGGACCCTGGCAGCCGAGGGCCGTCTGGGCTGATTTGCTCTTCGTTTCTTGTGGGAAAAGCAAGGCCCCTGCTCACGGCTGGCCCTCAGGGAGGGAGAGAACGCTTACCCGCAAAGGGGCAGACATCGAGTTGGCCCCACGATTTCTCTGCCACAGGAAGTGCCCGGGAGCCACATCCCAGTGACCTTGAAAGGTAAAGGTTGTGACCCCACATTCCACGCCCAGCCGGCCGTGTACCTCATGCGATGTGAACAGGAAGGCGCCCTCCTGCGGGCAGCTTGCTCTTCTAGAACATTCCTGAGGGGTGCATGCCAGCTGTGCGGGACAGCGAGGGGCGCCATGCAAGTCTGGTCCACGCGAATCTTCGCGTATTTGATTATAAAATTAAAAAGGGCAGCCCGGCCTGCGTGGCTCAGGGGTTGAGCATCGACCTAGGAACCAGGAGGTCACGGTTGGATTCCCGCTCAGGGCACATGTCCGGGGTGCGGGCTCGATCCCCAGTGTGGGGGGTGCAGGAGGCAGCCGGTCCATGACTCTCTCTCATCATTGATGTTTCTCTCTCTCCCTCTCCCTTCCTCTCTGAAAGCAATGAAAATATTTTTTTAAAAAAATAAATGAAATTGAAAAGGGCATACATGCCTTAGGAGGCCTGAGGAGTGAGCCTAATGAGGGAAGTTTCTAGAGGAGATGAGTGGCCGGGGCCTGTGCTGTGGGCCCCCCGGGACCCGCCGGGAGGGTGTCCTGTGCCCACTCGGCCTCATTTCTCTGTGGACAGAGGGGAGACTCAGCCTTCTATCCGGGGGGGGCTCCGCTGACCCCCCTGATCCCTGGGCCACCACTGACCATTGGGTGGCAAGACCCCCTGCCCCCTCCTGGTGTCCCCGCGTTCTGCAGCTCCAGGTGCTGTGGCCGCCGGGTTTCGGGCGCTGGCGCTGGGAGTTCCAGGACCCCCTAGCGGGCTCGGGAGGCGCAGGGCGGTGGGCGGCGGCTGTGCTGTGGTCGGAGACGGTGATGGTGACCCGGTGAGGCCAGGCTTCTGGGAAAGCCAGCCAGCCTGTGACTAAGTCCCGTCTGCAGCCTGACCACCCGCCCCCGCCCCCCGCTAGAGCAGATAGGGCCGCGCCTGGCCGCCACCACGTCCGGGGGCCCCGATGGTCCGCTTTGATTCTGCAACGTTTTCCAAACCCAGAGCATGATTCACATCCCAGACCCGCGTGTGGAATTTCTGCAAACAGCCGAGGAATCCGCCTGCTTCTGAGAGGTGCCCCGCCTGCTCCTTGGGGGGCGGCTGGGACAGGCAGCCGAGACGGGCACCGGGGTCTCCTGGCTGAGCCCGCCCACCCCCCCAGAGGAATGATGCCCGAGTGTGGGTGAGACGGCGCCACCCTCGTCCTGGCTGGGGACACACTGGGACCCCCGAGGACTCCCGAGGCCCCCTCCGCGCTCCGTGGAGCCGGGAGAGAGGAGGACCCGCCTGTCGATGGGGGTTTGATTGCTGATAAAAGCATCGTCTTTTCTTGTGCCTTTTATCCGAGTGGCATCGGCCCTGCCCGGGAGCGAGGCGATCAGAGATAAAGACACAGAGAAGCAGCGGCTCCCCGGGCCTCAGAGCCATGGGGGCGGGGGCGTGCGACAAGGCGGCCATTGTCCGGCCACGATGGGCCAGCTTCCGCTCTGGCCACAGGGGCCACGGGGGCCAGGGGGAGGGCCGGCCCCGTGGGAACCGAGTGTGGCTGGCCTTCCGCCGGCTGCCTGAGGGGCTGATACCGGCAAAGCCAACGGGCACCCCGGGATGAAGGCTGTCTCCCCAAGAAACCTCCCTTGAGCCTGGACTCTGAGCCACGCCCGTTTCGCGTGCCTAGTAGACACTGCGTAGGCGTTGGAGCGAGCGAACAAATGAGTGGGGGGGGGGGGGGGGGGAGGGCGGGGAGAGAGGATTTTCAATGCAAATGCAACTCTCCTCTCTCCCCCGTGACCTCTTGGCCTGGTGGCTTCCCCCTTGGCCCCCCGGGTCCCGCTCCGGGTCCTGGTGTTGGGAGGTTGGTGCGATGCTGATGTCTGGGGTGCTCGCTGCGCACGGGACTGTTTTGGAGTAAGAGAGACCTTCACTGGCATTTCCCAGGGGGAAGCAGTGATCCACCCGTCGGCCATTCGTTGGGAACCCTTCCGTCTCCGTGGCTGGGAAAAGCTGCGATTGCAGAGCCCAGACCTTCCACTCATCCCACGGCTCCGAGCTGTGGCAGGCGCTGGTGCCACGCGGAAACGTGTCGCGGCTTTGTACTGGGCTTAGATGTCAGGGCCCAACCCACAGGCGCGGCACTTCACCACCAGCCGTGTCAGTGGCAGAGCCGGGGTTCACCACGTCTCACGGGGCGCCCCCAGGCCCCGCCGCCTGCCTTCCCTACCGCGGAGGACTCTAGTGCCCACGCCCATGTCTGTCTCCTCGAGCAGGCGGGCTCCTCTCAGGGAGGGCGGCATCGTGCCCCCTGGGACCCCAGGTGGGTGACAGGCCTGTCCGCTCCAGGCGCCGGGCAGCCCCGTGGAGACCGCGCGGGTCGGGGTGGAGAAGAAGTGACCGCGTGTGTGGCGCCCTGTCTGTGTCTCCCCAGAGGAATCCGACGGGACAGACACGGAAACATGGGGCCCAGCCTGCGTGGGGCCTGAGGCGCCTCCCTCCGCCCACCCACCGAGCAGCCCCCGGCCCGCCCTCTGGTCACCATCTGGACAGATAACCTATCGGTGTGGGAGGGCGGCCAGACCCGGTCAGGATTAGGAGAAGCGCTGGTTCATGCAGGCCAGACGGTCGGCCTGTCCGTCCTGGGGGAGGGAGGGCGGAGGGGCCGGAGGGGGCGTGGCGGAGGGTCCTGCCGGCACTGGTCGCCTGGGCTCACAGGCTCACGGAGCAGCTGTGTCCTGCGGGGCACGTGGCACGGGGTGGGGTGCGTGCCGTCCGTCTCTGTGATGTGCCGGGTGGGGGGGACAGGCCCGCGCCCCCCAGTGCCCACACACCGGCTCCGCGGCACAGCCTGGTTCCCGGTGACTGACCTGGGTTCTGGCCGGAGGCGCTCACCGGGCTGCTCGGCGTCCTCCTGCGGCCGCCCACCCACAACCTCCTGGGCTCCACCCACAGCCGACGTGTCCGCCCGAGGATGAGGCCACTGCCGCCAGGACCCTGATTGCGTCCCGGCCTCCCAGCCCCCGGGGAGCCCAGCAGTTGTGGTTCTTGGCCCCGCTGCTGCCTCCCAGCGCCGGCTGGCAGCTCGGCGGACGGGCAGGAAATTGCCACCTTGAGCGGCGCCCGCTGAACTACGGCTGGGCAGCCCGTCCCTGGAGGCGAACCCCTGTGGCCGCGGGCCCCTCAGACCGGTCTGAGCTGCGGGGCAGCGAGCACAGCTCTGAGAGACCTGGTGACCCCCAGTGACCCCCGCGCTGCAGGGGATGGCCCTCCCTCCCCCGACACGTTGAGCGGCTGCGTTCTGATCGCCCAGCGCCCGCCGGCTTCCCCGACACCCCTGTCACTTTCCGGCGACTTCTCCCAGGAGTGGGGTTAAGCCGGGGCCTGGTTAACCCGGCCTTTCCCCGTTAACGCCCGGCCCTCCCACTCGCCTCAGACACCCTCCCTTCCCGGGGAGAATGGGGTCTCCCACATCGAGTGTGTCCAGCACAGAAGCCAATGGGGCCGGCCCCTCCCAGGAGCAGGGCTGCCGTCCGCGGGGTGGGGTGGGGGTGGGCAGCCGCCGGGAGGATGAAGGAGGCTGGGCATGTCCCAG
Source organism: Myotis myotis (assembly GCF_014108235.1). Taxonomy (NCBI): domain Eukaryota; kingdom Metazoa; phylum Chordata; class Mammalia; order Chiroptera; family Vespertilionidae; genus Myotis; species Myotis myotis. Next base: position 134,739 of record NW_023416316.1, on the reverse strand, counting down.
ATGGCTTCACGCTGGGCAGACCCACGGGCAAAGCTGCCAGGTCTGTGCCGGGCCTGGGCTGGGTCAGCGAAGCTGGACCACAGCACCGCCGCCTGAGTGAGCACAGCCCGCGGCTGGCGATGCTTTTCCGCTTTGAAAGGTTAGCCAGAAAGAAGACCGTTTTAGGACACACAGAGTGATGTGCAACTCAAAGGTCAAGTCCGTGAATCAAGCTCGGCTGGAGCACGGCCACGCCCACCACTCATTACCGTCCGGGCGGCTCGCCCGCGACCGGAGGGAGTGGAGGCAGCGGAGACGCGTGGCCTGCAGGGCCGAGAGCAGAGCCGTCCAGCCCTTTCCGGACAAGCTCCTGACGCGTCTGGGTCTCGGGCCTGAACCTCTAAGGGCTGCGGCCCTGGGAGCATCTGCTGAGTGTGACGGTCACTCTCCCTGGAGGAAGCCTGGCTGCACAGGCCTGTGCTCACACCTGTGCACACACCTGTGCTCTCACCTGTGCTCACACCTGTACTCACACCTGTGCATGTACCTGTGCTTGCACCTGTGCTCACACCCGTGCACACACCTGTGCTCTCACCTGTGCTCACACCTGTACTCACACCTGTGCATGTACCTGTGCTTGCACCTGTGCTCACACCCATTCTCGAAACACGGGCGCCCACACAAGTCCATGAAAGCTCTGGTCCTTTCATTCCCTAGGGCAGCGGTTCTCAGCCTGGGCTGCACATTAGAATCACCTGGGAGTCTTTTTAAAATCCTGATTCCTGGGCCTCATCCTCCGGAAATTCTGTGTCTTTGTTACTCATGTTGTGGCCCCGCCCCATCACAAGGACACAGAATTTCCGAGGACGGGGCCCAGGAATCAGGATTTTAGAAAGACGCCCAGGTGACTCTCATGTGCGGCCGAGGCTGAGAACCGCTGCCCTGGGCATTCATTCAGCTCAGGTGTTTCTTCTCCGAACTCCTCTGTCCCCTGCCACACTCTTACTCCGCTACCCTCCCTCCCCGTCCATCCCCTCCCTCCCTCTTCCTGCCCCCAATCTAGCCTCGGCCCCCTCTGGGCACCCCTCCTTGTACACAAGCATGTCAAACTCATGGCCAGCGCGAGTCTGACCTGCTTGTTGTACAGGCCCCTAAGACGGCCTTGCCGGGGTGCCTGGTGCGGAGCTGCGGAGGAGCCCTCAGCGGGGGGCCTGCGCTGTCCCGCGTGGCTGCCGCCAGCGCCAGGCCTGGCCGGGCTGACGGGGAGCTCTGGGATGACTAGGTGGGAACCGCAGCGCTCTGACATCACGTGGGGTGGGCAGATGGGCGGAGGAAAGAAGCTGGCTTTGGACGTGAGGCGGCAGCGGCTCCAGCGAACCGGGAAGGTTCCTTGGCGCTGGTCGGAGCCGTGGGAGGAAGGGCAGGGCTGCCCTGGGCCGCAGGGGCAGCCGCGGGTGTTCTGAGCCCTCCTGCGGGCCACGCTGATGAATTTTCCAGAACCGCCGAGGGCCCAGAGCCGGCTTTACAAGCCCTGAATGGACAGAGAGGAGGCCGAGCTCCGTGATTCATTTTCAAGAAGCTGTTCTTGGCCCGCCCGCCGCTGTCTGCGAAAGTCGTTCCATTAAGACATCCTGGAGGCGAGGATGTTCCCAGCCGCGGCTCATGCTGGGCTCGGACGCGGAGCGTGTGGCTGAGCCACCGGTTTGCAGCCACGTGACTGGTTCTTTCACGCCAGGGCGCCGAGTGGCGCAGGGGGCCGTGGGGGCGGCCGGGGACCCCGAGGCTGGGCACCTCTCACAGGCATGCAGGCCCCGCGAGGCAGGCGGGAACGCCTGGGGCCTGGGGCCAGCGCAGACCACGCCGTGACGCGAACACGAGGGGTTCCCGAGGCAGAAGCTGGGGGAACGGCCGGTTCCCTCACTTGCACGGGTGTGGCCTCCGTGGCCTCATCTGTGCGGAGTGTCTGTTAGTTCAGCGAGTTGCTCGTCAGAACCACCTGCAGCTCCTGACGTGCCGGCCATGGGCTCAGGGCCTGGGTTCCCCCAGCAGAACTCCCAGGGCGGGGCACAGGGGGCTGCGTTTTATTTTTATTTTAGTTTTTAAAATATATATTTATTTTTGTTGATTTCAGAGAGGAAGGGAGGGGGAGACAGAGAGATAGAAACATCAATGATGAGAGAATCATTGATAGGCTGCTTCCTTCACGCCCCTCACTGGGAGTCAAGCCCACAACCCGGGCATGTGCCCTGACAGGGAAATGAACTGTGACTTCCTGGTTCATAGGTTGATGCTCAACCACTGAGCCATGCCGGCCGGGCAGGGGTCTGCGTTTTAAACCTAAGTCCTGGCTGACGTGGCCTGGCTGACCGTGGCCTGGCTGACCGTGGCCTGGCTGATGTGGCCTGGCTGACCGTGGGCTATTGCAGATCTGGACCAGCGCTGTCCAAGTCGCTGGACCTCTGTGTGTGGATGGGATGGACCATGTCTGTGCTGTGCCCACAGTGGCCACTGGACATTTGAGATGTGGCTAGTGCAGCCAAGGAACTGAATTTTAAATTGTATTGAATTTAATGCACAGCTAGTGGCTGTGACACCGCACAGCAGGGTGGCTGTACCGCCAGCGGCGGGGCCACGGTCTCCCCACCCTGAACAAGGACCGGGCGTGACTGCCCAGCCAAGACTCGGGTCTGGGCTGGGCGCGGGACAAGCCCGCACTGCGAGTTACTCTGCCTCAGCCGCACCGGAACCCAGGAGGCAGGGGTCGAAGGTCAGAGGGGAGAAGTAAATCGCTCAAGGTCACAAGCCCGGTCAGGGCCTGCAGGTCGGAGTTTGTTCGAACGTCTCTAAAACCGTCCCCAATCCCCGTGGCAACGTGGGGAGAATAGAGTCAGTGGGTTTACATGTGGGCATCTGATGCTCTCAGAGTCTGGCTTCAGAACCGAGAAAGGAGAAAAAAGTTCCTGAAACCCCAGAAAAAAGCTCCTCAAACCCTATAAAAAAAAACGGGCCAAAAGATCATCTGGCCGTCTGGTCGCACTCTGATATCATCTACCCACCGGGGGGCTGCCAACCTTCCCGAAGCTTCCAGGATGTTCCAGAAGAAGGCCGGTACCATCCATGCTCACGCTCTGGCCTTCTGCTCAAACCCTGGTCAGCTTGACGGGGTTCCTGCTCTCCCTGACCTGGCCTGTCGGGGTGCAGGGTCCCCTCCCTCAGCCTCAGCATGACCGCGTGCCCCTTAGCTACCGGTGGGCCCTGTGGGAGGCGGGGGGTGGGGTGCGGGGCTGGCGTGTGAGAGGCGTCGGAGGAAGCCCCGCAGTCCAGCCTTCGAGAACAGTCTCTGCGGAGGACGGGGCTGTCCGGGCGCCCGCAGGCACCCCCAGCCCAGCAGCGTGGCTCGGCTGAGGTGACCCAGACTTTCCTGCGCTGACTCACAGCCTGGAGGGCACAGCAGACGGGCGCAGTCCTTCTGGAAGTCCCGTCCCAAAGAGAAAAGTAGGTCAGCCCTGGGCGTTAGGCAGCGCGGGACCCCACAGGCCCTCCTGCCTCGGGAGCTGACGTGTCTCACGGTCCCGGGGCCTCGAGTTCACGCCTGCGCGGACATCTGAGCGCCAGCCTCCGCCTCCCTTCTGAGCCAGGACCCCGGGTCCCCTGAGCCCAGCTCAAGCCGCGGGTGGTCCCGGCACAGGAGCTGGTCCGGGGGACCTACGCGATGAGGGGGTTGGGGGTAGAGGCTGAGCCGGGAAGACTGGCCGGGGTTCCAGCCGACGCTTCCCTCCGGATCAGCCTCAGGTCTCATCTGTGAGGCGGGGGGAGCACCTGGTCCCCGGGGGGCTGTGAGAGAGAGAGCCGGTTCCGTGTGTCAGCGCCCCACACGGTGCCTGGCCAGACACTCGATGCACGGGACCCGATGTGAGTGTCCCCATCATGCCTGCATCTTGGGCGGAGGTAGACCCCGTGTGGGGGGCTCTCGCGCGCTTTGCACACACGGCTCTGTGAGCTGGGGCGAGACGTGGCTTCCCAGCGGGTTTTTAAATCCTCACCCGAGGACATTGTATTGATCGTTACCAGAGAGAGAGGAAGAGAGAAGGAATCATCGAGGTGACAGAGCATCATCGATCAGCTGCCTCCCGCACACGCCCCGACCAGGGACTGAACTCAAAACGCAGCTCTGCGCCCGGATGGGAATCCAACCTGAACGCTGTCGGTGCACGGACGGCGCTTCCACCAGCGGAGCCGCCGGCCAGGGCGCCTCGTGTCTGTCTTCTTACCCGCTGAGCTGCTGGTGAGTCCAAAGGGAATGTGTCTGAGGCATCGTGTAGCCCATGGCAAGCAGACAGGCCTCCTCATTTCCCTGCGGAGCCGCCGTCAACTAAAGGCTGATCGTCAGGCAAATGCAACCAATGCACCCCCGCCCCCCAGAAAGGCCATTTGCCAACCCCAGTTTAAATCGACCGCTCACTGTTTTGTTTAAAAAGTACACAAAGCCCCAGCATGCTTTGCACCCAGGATGCCGGGTTGCTGGTCTGAGTAGAAGCCAATAAATAGTTTTCTCACAAACGCGGCCCAGATTTGGGGGGGGGGGGGGGTGGGGGGAAGACACAGCTCCCTGAGGGGTCCCAGGGTCTCAGTCGGGGGCTGTGACGAGGACACTGCCCCCCTGGGTGTCTGCTGGGAACTGAAGTGACCGAGTTCGTGCTTAGCCCACCGCCTGAGTCCACCCGCTTTCAGGTTCCAAGCGGAATGCAGACAAGGGAGCTGGTGACCCCCAGGCTCGAGTCATTGAAAAAGGCCGGGGCAGGGTCACACTTTCCCGGGGGACCCTCTGGGAGATGGAGGTGGGGACGTGGGCACGGGGGCGAGGGGCGGGGGGAGGGGGGGCGCATTCACAAGGAAACCATCCCCTGGCTCTGAAAATGGCTGAGGCCTGAGGGGCCCTCAGACTGAAGACCCCGGGAAAGGTCGGTGGCGCTGAGCCCGTGGGGGAGGGAGAGCCGTGTCCCGGGTCTGCCCTGATCTCTGCCCTCCTCCTGGCCCTGTGGGTCCCTCCTTTCCCGCCGACAGCTCTGCCAGTATCTGAGGACAGCTGTCTAGGAAAGACGGCTCCGGGAGAGCAGACGGCACCCGCAGGAAATCCCGGCTTTGACGTGGGTGAGGGGCAATCCTTCCTCCCACCCTCCCCTCAGGGTGACATGCCGTGAGGGCTCGGGGGGAAGCTGGCCACCCCGGCCTTGGGGAGTGGACCGGGGCTGGGCCCGCTCGGGGCAGGCCAGCGGGCGCTGGTAGATGCTCCGTGACCGGCCCAGAGCGAAGTGCCTGCCCATTTCTGTGGTGTAAACGCTCCACGCGGCTGGTCTTAGGCCAACAGCACGAGGCCCCCCGAGCAGAGCCCTCGGCCAGCTGCTGGGAGCCCGTCCCAGCCCCTCCGGCCTCCGCGGACTCTCCTGGCGCCTGGCGCGCGGACGCTCAGCCAGCAGCGGGTCAAGATTGGCTCCCGCGGAGTCTGCAGGGGTGAGGGAGGCCGTGGGCACAGCTGGTCCGGGCCCGTGGGGAAGGGGCTTGCACCAGCTCCGTGATTATTCCGTGTCCAGGCCTCTGAGTGGCTGTGTTTGCGTGACGGCCAGTTTAGGAACAAACACGCCGCCCAGGGCCCCCCATCCGGCCAGCGCGAGCCTGACACCAGCAGGCGTGGCCGTGCGCCTCTGCGGGCCCGGGCAGGTGTGAGCCATGTCGCCGAGTCCTCGAGGCTCTCTCCCAGGCTGCCCAGCCTGCAGACAAGGAAACTCCAGGGAGGCCACGCGTGCCCCAGAGCTCGGTGCCTCCTCTCACGTCGGGGAGGGGGTCTGCCTCTGCCCCGGGGTCACTGCAGCAGGAGCGGCATTGGAAGGGCTGGTGACATTGTGCCCGCAGCTGGGGCTGGTGGGTAGAGGGCGAGGTCAGGAGGGCCCGGTGGGGTGGCCGGGAGAGAGACAGAGTCAGCCGGGCGGCCGCCCCCTCCCTCCTGGTGCCCTCCCTCCCCACCCAGAGCCCGGGCGGCCGGGTGGGAGCGGCTGTGCTGGGACCTGCAGGCGTGGACACTGCAGGGGCGCTGCTGCTTCCCGTTAGGACAAGCCTCGCTGACAACATGGGGAGAACCCAGTCACCAGCGTTCGCCGCTGCTCCCCTGCGCCGCACTGGCACTGCCAGCAGCGGGCTTCACAGGGAGATCCCTGCCGGGCGAGGGGGGAGGGCCCTCGGGAGACACCCCCGCCCAGGGTCTCAGTAGCGTCCGCACGCTCTGTTTTGTGTTCCTTGGCACGGAGCCGGGGTTCTCCTGGACTGAGGGGTGGCACGTGAATGCCTAACCCGCGGTCACGCTGGCCGCTGCCACAGTTGGTTGAGCTCAGGCAGGTGGGTGAGCAGAGATGCCCCGATGGGAGGTGCCTCTGGCCCCAGACACCCGGCCTGCGTGGGGGTCCAGCTGGTCGCTCACACCTGTGAGTCCCGGGCTCCCCGGGGAGTGGGAGCCCACCTGGAGCAGGGCTGTCACCTGCAACAGCCCTAACGAAAGACCACAGACGGATGCACGGATGGACGGATGGACGGACGGACTGGGGGGCTTAAAGTGACTGGAGGGGAATCTCTCTCAGCTCTGGAGGCCAGAAGCCGCGCTCCCTCCGGAGGCCCTAGGGAAGGGGCCCCCTGCCTCTCCCAGCTCCTGGGGACCCCCAGAGATCTTGGCCATGTCACTCCAGTCTCCGCCTGCGTCCTCCTGTCGCCGTCTCTCCCGTGGGTCTGCCCTGTAATCTCCGCTGTCTTCCTTTTCTTGGGACGCCCAGGGTGGCGTCTGGGCCCGGGGCTAAGCCAGGATGAGCGCTTTATCTCCAGGCCCTAAACGGAGGCGCATCTGCAGGGATCCTGTTCCCTAATAAGGTCACGGTCCAGGTTCTGGGGGTAGGAGCCGCGGCCTGTTTTGAGCCATTGTCAGCCTCCGACAGCCAACCTGCCCGGAGTCCCCCACATTAGCTCGGCACCACTCCTCCCCGGCGCTCCTGGCCTGCCCAGCAGGCTCCGCGGGTCAGCGCGGGTCTGATCGGTCCTGCTGGGAGCCAGCACCCTGGGGAGTCGGGCTTGGAGTCCACCCCGCCCCTCCCTTGGGAACTCCACGCCTGGGCCCATTCTTAGATGCCCTGAGCCCGAGTCCTCACCTGCAAACTGGGGACGCCCTGCGAGTCGTGGCGAGAGGGTGTGGCGTGACGGGCGTGCGTGCTACGGCAGCTGCCTCCTCCCCATGCCCCGTGGCACCCCGAGTCCCGCGAAGCCTCAGCGGCTCAGCTCGGGGACTGTGCTCCGAGACTTTGAGGAACAAATGAATTCGATTTCTGGGTCGCACTCCAGGCCAGGAGACTCACGGTAAACGCGGCTTCCCCTGTGCTTCCGCTTGTGGAAGAAAATCCAATCTGGGACCTATTTCCATGAAAAACGTTGGTTTAATGCTAACAATGAAAACAAGTAAAACTGGGCCCCATGGAAAAAGCAACAGCCCAGGCAGCGCTGGCAGGCCGGCGGGTGCGGCGGGCTCGGGCTCCTCCCAGTCCCTGTCCTCCTGCCGCCTGGGCCTGCCTGGCACCCGCCCTCAGGACGCCGGCTGCTAGCGGGTACCACTGGCCCCTCGCTCCACACCCATAGCCAGCTCGGCCTCGGCGTGGGCAGTGCCAGGGAGCTCCAGGCTCAGAGGGCTGCGTATCTGTCTGGACGGTGGTTGGTTGAGTAGTGCCCCGCCCCTGTGAATGTGACCTCCTTTGGAAAAAGGGTCTTTGCAGACGTCATTAGGTTTAGGGTCTTGAGGTGAAGAGGCCATGTGGGGTGTCCATGTGGCCCCCCATACCATCGCGAGTATCCTTATACGAGGGAGGCAGGGGGGAGGGGATTAAGTTACAGATGCATGGAGGAGGGGCCGCGTGGAGGTGGAGGCAGAGATGGCGTGATGCGGCCACGAGCCAAGGCCACCTGGCGCCGCCAGGAGCTGGGAGCGGCAGGAAGGACCCTCCCCTGGGGCCTGTGGAGGGAGTGAGGCCGTAGGACACCTGGATCTCAGACTCCCGGCCTCCAGAACTCAGAGAACACATGTCTGTCATTTTCATCGCCCATTGTGGTCTGTGATGACAGCAGCCCCGGGCACTAGCGCACAGACCAGGGCGTTGTGATGGCCGCAGGACAGGAGCTTCCTAAACAGTAAGCGTGGGTGTTTCCACAGAGGGGCGGGGGTGGCCAGGCATCGGAGCGGCTTCCGCTGGACAGGGAGGGGCCGGGGACACAGCGGAGGCCTCAGCAGCCGCCATCCTGCAGGGACGCAGGGGAGTCCGGATCCCCAGCGCCTAGTGCCATGGGAGCAGGGACCTCTCACCTCTGCGAGACGTCCTACCGTTTTCACACGCGCCACCTTCCGCGGGGCACCCGTCTGCGCTCACAGGCCCGAGCGGGGCGCTCCCGGCCCCTTTTCCAGGCGACAAGCGGGTGTCAGAAGCCCTTTGCTCCAGCGCTGTGGACACTCGGTCTCCGAGGGGGAGCCCCGTGCCGCTCAGCGGGGAGGATCCCACGGCCGATGTGGGGGCCGTCGCAGGCCCCTGGAGTGCTGTTCGCGTCTGGGAGCAGCCGCTGACCGCCGGGCAGCTCTCGTATCCGGTGGTTCTTTCCAAGAGCTCACAGCGAGGAGTTTCCCAGCTGGCTTTTCCTGGGCTGCAAACCCAGCCTTTGTCTGTACAACATTCCCCGGGACCTGCCCAGCGTGGCCGGCAGGAGGGTGTGTCTGAGCGACATTGTCCGAATCGTCTCAGACTCGCTCTAAAGTCCAGCCTGACGGGTGTCCGTCTGGGGCCACTCTGCCTGGGGGTCCCCCTACTCCGCCAAGTTCACCCGGCCCGACAGGAACGCGGGGGTCCAGGAGGCAGCCTCGGGGCTGCCCGGGAGCAGAGCTGTGTGGCCGGGGGTGCAGTGCTGGGCTCAGTGAGGTCCGCCAGGGCCCTTTGCCTCTCCTCGGGTCCTGGGTGCCCGCTGCTGGCCTTTCCCCGCGGCCCCCGGGGCGACTCCTTGGCCTTTGGGGGGACTCTTGGCCTCGGGGAGCTGTGCCACGCGGGGAGAGCAGCCCCCGCAGCCATGTGTCTGGTCTGAAGGGTGCGTCTCCGGTTGCCGGGCCCTGCACAGGGCGGGGCTGCTGGTCCTGGTGGTATTCCTCCGGGCTGTGAGCTCTGGGAGGAAAACGGCTCCTTTGCTGGGTTCTGCGTTGGGGGGCTGGGGACCTGGGGGGCTGGAGGGTTGGGGTGGGCATGAGGAAGAGCCTTCCTTGCATGGGGTTGTGGAGGTTTCCACATGGCGGGGGGGCCCGCAGGCCCACCATCCGAGCAAACCCAGAGTTTCAGATGGACTCTCGGGCCCTGGGTTCAGCGTGACAGGCAGGTCAGGCACAGGCTCCTAACTCCGTGTCCTGCCAGCGACGCCCGGCCCGCCCTATGCGCTCTGGCTCACTCGCCAAGTCTTGTCCGGCACAGGCCCTGGAGGGTCGGGTGCCCAGTGGCCCCTGCGGGAGCTGGAGGCGGATGGGAACACCACGCACCCCACAGCTTTCAGGGTCGGGCTCCCAGGGCGTGGCATGTTCTGGGCTGTCACAGAGACGGCGACCATCCCCCTGCTCCCCTGGCGCACTCCTGACGCAGGCCCCTGCGCGGGCACTCCTTCCCCCAAAGGGCAGGCACGTCTCAGTGGGCAGGGAGGCCTGTGCGCGCCCTTTGCGCTGTGCCCACCCTCACACCCAGCGGACGGCGTCACGGGCCTGACGCTCAACGCCATGTGCCCAGGAGTGAGGTTATCGGGCTGGACAGGCAGCCGGGGTGTCCCTCCTGCTGGACACGGTCCCACCCGCACCCCCTCGCGGTCAGAATGCGCCCATTGTTCTGGAAAACGGGGTGCCCGAACCCTAGGATTTCTCCAAAAGGCCACAGGCCGGGCTGCGTGCACGGTGGGCCGAAGGGCCCCTCCAGATCCCCACGTGGGAGCCCTGGTGCCCAGGCTGGAGGCGGAGCCAGGGCCCTGGGAGCGGCGAGGAAGGTAAAATCAAGTCGTCTCCCTCTGAGGGTGGCCTCAGCCCGCGTCCGGGCTACTTCCAAGGAGAGAGGAGTGTAGGATAAAAGGCAGCCACGAGGACCACGTCCGCTTTTTAAAAAAAAATATATTTTTATTGATTTCAAGAGGAAGGAAGAGGGGGAGAGAGAGAGAGAGAGAGAGAGAGAGAGAGAGAAACATCCATGATGAGAGAGAAGGATTGGCCGCCTCCTGCATGCCCCCTATTGGGGTTGGAGCCCGCGACCGGGGCCTGTGCCCCGACCGGGAATCGAACCGTGACCTCCTGGTTCCTAGGTGGATGCTGAACCCCTGAGCCATGCCGGCCGGGCCCATGTCTTCTCATACCTGAGCGGCCACTCTCTGGGGCACCCGCTGGTCCTGATGCTCAGCTCCTGAGGGACCAGCGGTGCCCACACAGGCCCAGCTCAGGCGCCATCCTGAGCTCCAGGTGCTGGGAGGCTGGTGACCAGGACAAAGGCACAGGGGACTCAGACAGAGGCAACCCCGGTGCTTGGGAAGAGCTGAGCCTGAGAGTCTGTGCTCTCTTCTGATACCCAGGCTGTCAGAGGCTCCCAGTCTTCAGGGGAGACGCTGGCCTTCCTACCTGCGGGGGGCACCTGGGGGCGGGGCAGCGCTGGGGCTCAGGGAGCAACTGATGGGATGTCTCTCATTAAGCGCACAGAACAGTGAGGAACCAGTGGGTCTAGCCTATCCCCCCTCCCCTCCCCCCCCCAACACATACACCTACACACATGCATGCACTCAAACACACACATTCTCCCCATCACAGGAATGACGTGTACCGTGGCAAAAAAGTCAAATAACGCCCTAGCCAGCTTGGCTCAGTGGATAAAGCATTGGCCTGCGGACGGAAGGGTCCCAGGTTCGATTCCGGCCAAGGGCACATGCCTGGGTTGCAGGCTCCATCCGCAGTGTGGTGTGTGCAGGAGGCAGCCGATCAATGATTCTCTCTCATCATTGATGTTTCTATCTCTCTCCTTCTCCCTTCCTCCCTGAAATCAATAAAGAAATATATATTTTTTTAAAAAGTCAAATAACAAAGAAACAGAAAGAGCAAGTGTGCTTTCCTCAATGCATCTCACGCGCCGTCCCCTGGGTGTGTGCATGGGCAAACCTGACAGCTCAGAGCAGGGGAGCAGGGTGGGGGTGGGGGGCAGAGGGATGTGGCGCCTAACCTGCAGGTCCCACCAGCAGCCCTCCCCTCGGTGCCCCCTCCTGTCAGGTCCCGGGTGATGGGAATGGAAGGGGCTGGAGGACTCTCACGCTGAGGCTGCAGATGTGAGGGGAGACAGGGCTGGGGTCCCGCCCCCGCCAGCATCAAGGGCTGGGTTGTTTGTGCAAAGGGGACGGGGTGGTGTAGGTGGGGGAAGCCCCCTCACTTCACTCCTCATTTTGCTTTCGCAGTTGCAGCCGGGCCAGGAGGCTCCCCGGGCCTGATGGGAGGGTGATGGGAGGGCGATGGGAGGGTGCCCACCCCGGAGCCTGGCGGGCCTGCTGGAGGGAGACCTCACGGGGCTCAGAGACGGGAAGGCAGAGAGGCAGCGCCCGTAGCGCCCCAGGATCGTGGCCCCTCACTCCCTGGCTTGCTGGCAGCTCCAAGGGGGCGGCCGGCTGAGCGAGGAGGGGGGTGCAGGGTGCGGGCCCAGCTTCCTGGCTTCCTAGCCCAGAAGCGCAGCGTGGAGGCCTCCTGGGAGGTGAGACCCTCACGGGACTCCGGGTCCAAGCTGCCCTCGGGGGAGGCAGGGCGGTCCCGTCCCGCTGCAGGCTTGGGCGCCCCGTCTGGCTGGACTGGAAGTTGTCTCCACCCAGACGAGGAGCTCTGGGCTCCCCCGCGGACAAGAGCCGTCCGGCGGGGCGAGCCGCAACTTTCCTCCTTGTTCGATCAAACGCGGGCCCCTCCACGCGGATTCCTGGAAGTCGGCCAGAGGCGGGCACCCGGGGCAGGAAGCGTGGGAGCCGGTGGGCCTGGGGCTCCGAGGCCGGCCCGCGCCCCTCCGCGCGCCGAGGGATGGGGGCGCCGCGCCCGCCCCACGTCCGCTGCCGTCCCGGGCCAGCCCCTTCCTCGCCGGCCCGGCCGCTGTCCCCGCCCCCTGGCCCGCGGCGCCCAGTGGGAGGCGGGGGCCGGCCCGGCAGAGCCCAGCGCCGGGCTCTGATTGGCTGCGGGCGCCGAGGAGCGACAGCCTCCGCGGTCCGTCCCGGGCGAGGGCGGGCGGACCGGGGAAAAGTGCTGCGCGCCCCGGAGAGGTCCGCACTCCGGTCCCCGCGGCTGGCGCACGGCCTCCCTCGAGCGCAGCGCCCACGGAGAACGGGTCGCGGGGCGGCGGCGACCAGGGAGCCGAGCGGGAGTTGGAGGAGCTGGAGGAGGCGAGGGCGAGCGAACCGAGCGGGGTCCCGGCCGCCCCGCGGGCCAAGGTCGAGCCCTCCCGCCCGTGGGCGAGCGCGCCCGCCACCCGCGCCAGAGAGCCGCCGCCACAAAGACCGGGCCTGTGCCGCTCCCCATGACTTCCTGAGGCCGGACTGCCCCGCCGAGTCCGCTGCCCGGGCCGAGCCCGCGCCCCGAGTGTCCCCGCGCGCCCCGCCCGCGCCCCGCCGGCATGGACGTCCACACCCGCTGGAAAGCGCGCAGCCCGCTCCGTCCGGGCGCCCCGCTCCTGTTCCCGCCGCCGCTGCCGCTGCTGCTGCTGCTGCTGCTGTGGGCGCCGCCCCCGAGCCGCGCAGGTAAGGGCGACGGGGCGCGGGGGGCGCAGGGCCGCTGGCGGGGCTGCAGGATGCGCGCGGCGGGTGCGGCTGTCACCCCGGCGCCGGCCGGGGCCTCCCCCGCGCTTGCACGGGTCCCCCTCGGCTGTGGAATGCACGGCCGAGACTCCGAATGCCATTAGTTGGGGCCCCGGAGAGGGAGACGCGCCGCATTCCCCCCGCGCCGTGGCGCAGGCCGGGTGGGGCTGCCCCGCGCGCCGGGCGGCTGCACGTGGAATCCGCCAGGGGGTTGTCCCGGAGGCCGGCACACTTTTGTCCAGAAACTTTGCAGTCTCTGCCCCGCATCCCAGCCGTGGGGCCTGCAGAACTTCCTCTCCTGAAAACCGGGAAGGGTCGCCCCCTAGAGTCACAGTCTGTCCATTCTTGGGGTGGGGGCCTTGGTGGGGATCCCGGAAGCTTGAGCTCCAGCCCTGCGCTTGCCCCAGCCACTCTCCCGCCGCCTCAGACCCGGCTGGCTCTGCCTCCCCAGGGGCTGGGCTCTGGCCGTCCTGGCATTAAGGCCCCAGTGATCCTGGGAGCCCTGTGGGAGGGGAGGGGAGGGTTGCCATCCTTGCCCCTAATCCCAATCCCACCCTGAACCCCCTCCTCCCGGGAGGCAGTTTTTCCTGGGTTTGCCCCCAGGGACGGGGTCGTGGAGCAAGGCCAGGTGTGGTCTTGGCTGGATGCAGAGCGGTAGGTGGTGCTCTCAGGCTCCCCATGGGCGAGATCTGCCCTTAGAAGGCGCCTCTCCCGGGAGCTGCACTGAAGCTGGACTCCTGGCGGCTCTGGCCGGACTCCTGATTGGACAGTGACTTTCTGAGCATCACCTGTGGCGGATGCCTGTGACCTGGGTCTTCACACCCTCAAACGCTGATGCCCAAGACCCCAGGAAGTCCCCCAGGTCCCCACTGACATGGGGGAGAGCAGGCTCCCAGCTGCTGGGAAGGCTGACAGGCAGAGGGAAGGGGCCATGGGCTCAGGGGACAGCCCGCCCTCCCCTCTCCCCTGCTTCCTGGCCTGAAGATGTGTGGGAAGAGTCAGTTTCCATGTTTCACTTGCCAGTGAAGCGATTCTTCCCCTTTTCCTGGCACAGGGAGTGCCTGTGGGCCCAGGCGGGTGAGCAGGAGTCAGGGGCTGGGGGGAGGGGGGCCTGCCTAGTGCTGGGACCTGGGGTCCCACCCCTGGGCGGCTACCGTGGTGCCTGGATGTGGGGGGCAGTAGCGGCCGCCAGGAAAGGGGTGTTCAGTGGGTTGGGGATGTGCTCAGGGGACTTGGCCCTGTCCCAGCCCCTCTGATGTCCTTTCTCTCGGGAGCTCCGGGGAGTGGCCACCCCAAAAAGCTGGTGTGGGCGCTGGCTGGGCAGCGTGCAGAGCAGGCGTGTGCCCGGGCTCGGGACTGGCTCTTCGCTCCCATCCCTGCCCCCTGCCCGTCTCCCCTGCCTCCTCTCTGATTCCCCTTCCAAACTGAGGGGCGGCCCTGGAGGCCGGAGCCTGGAGCTGGGCCCTGGCCGTGGGGCCGGGCGTTTGCTTTTGTCCAAGAGATGTTCGAAGCGTGTGAAGAAGTCATTTCTCTGGCGGGTTTGCCGCGCCGCCCAGGGTGGGACCCTTTGGAGCCGTCCTCAGTGCGTGGCCGGAGGCGGGAGGGGTCACGGGCCAGCGCCTCGCCTTCGCCCGTGTTGGGGTGCGCCAGATGTTTTCTGCGTTGTCTCTGGACACGGTTCCCTTTCCTCCCTTCTCCTTGGCCGAGTGTGTGTAGAAATGAAAAGTTATTAAGATTGCATTTGGGGCCGTTTAACATTGTAACGGGCAAAGGAGAGTCTGTGAAATGAAACATGACCCCAATATTTGGAAATTGAGGTCATCTCCTCCGCACGGCATTCGCCGGCCCCGGTCACGTGATCGCTTCTTGCAATAATTTGTGGGAAGAATCGTCCAAGTTTGGTGGGACTTGACCGAGATCAAAGGGTTAAATTTCCTCTGACTCAATCAAGTTGGCTGGAGACACCCCCTTCTCCTCCCCATAAAGGAACAGTCGGTGGGCGGCGCCCGGAGCCAAGTCCTGCCCTCATCTGCTCCAGATTGCGGTTGGCGCTGTGGCCACCAGCAGTGGCCGGGCGGGCATCGCTCCCCCGGCCGAGGCGGTCCCTCCTCTGATGCTCTGTCCCAGGGCGGTCCCTGGGGTGCTGGCCGGAGCCCGCCCGTGACCCCACCCTTCAGATATTTCTGGATTCTCACCACGGCCACACCCGTAGCCCAGCACAGCTGATGCTGCCTGCCCCGCCTTTTCCATTGTCCCTGCCTCCTCCCTGGGTCCCTGGGGAACAGGCACCCACTGCTCTCAGCCCCCCTTCCTCACAGTGACCGGGCGCAGGCTGGCTCTGAGCCCGGGAGGGTCAGGGATCAGTCACCAGACCCCGGAGGCGCTGGGTTCTCCTGGAAGGAGCGGGCGGGGTTCCTGCCTCCGGGGAGACCATCACACATGGGAACGATTGTGAGGAGTTGGCTGAGCCCCTTGCCCACATCATCTCCTCAGACCCTCACCAGCCTTCGGTCAGGGAGGCGCTGACTGGGGCTCTAAGCGGCTGAGATTGGCTTGTTCCAGCTGCCTGCAGCCTCCAGCCTGCCTTTAACCAGGCCCTCCTCCCGCCTGCATGGCCTTCTGCCCCCGAAGGGTGTTGTCTTGCACCCCGGCCTGGCCTGGGGGTCACGGGGAGATAGAGGTGAGGGTGGCAGGGCCTCTCCAGGAGCTCACAGTCAGAGGGGAGGTGCACATGGACCCACTCACTTCACGTTCACTTCCATGCCCAGGGTCCCTTAAAGCAGCCGGGAGGGTCGGCTGCAGTGGGAGATCTGGGGAAGCTTCCTGGAGGAGGTGACGCTACACTGGGCCTTCCCCTCCTCACCTTCCCCTTCCTGTTCTCTCAGAAATGCACCGAAGCGCCGCCTAGCAGGTGCCCGGTCCCCCTCGGGTTTAGTCTGGCCCCTCCTTCCTGGCAGGACATGGGCCCTGCTGCAGGCTCTCCCGGGCCCTGCAGCTTCCCAGCCGGAAAGCCCCTCAGTAACTGGGCCAGCGGGGTGTCCCCAGCACCACGCTTGTCCCGGGAGTGCCGGGCCAGCAGAGGCGGCTGCTGGGAGGAAGAGGGAGCCTCCGAGGGGGACAGTGGGAGACCTGGGGTCCTTTCTCTGCCCGGCACGTGAGGCTGGGGGTTCTGCAGACAGACTGATGGGCGCTCACAGCCTTGCTGGGAGTGGGGGCCCCTGTGCTGGGCGACAGGCAGTGGGTGTGGGGGAGCATCCTTGGCAAACCCCAGGGCAGTGTGGGCCGCGTGGGCAGCTGAGAAAGTGCAAACTGAGTTTCTCTCTCTGAGAGCCCTGCGGGTTGGCGGGCGGGGCCGGCACTGGGCCTCCGCCTTCCCCCCAGAGAAGGGGAGATGGACGACTCCCTCCGCTCCCAGGGCTGGCTGTGAAGACGGATCGGGGCCACACCTGGAAGCGCCGTGCAGCCTGGCGGGCGGGCGGTGAGCACCTGGCCCTGGTTTTGGTGATGTTTTTGCCAAAGCAGAAGGCACAGTGCTGCCATGTCTTCTTTCCACCCGTGTAAGTGTCCTCAGGGACTCCGGTCGCCGGGGAGACCCCGAGGGCTCTGCCACCCGCACGCCGACCCGGTCCGCCTCTCCCTCCCAGACCTCGGCTCCGTCTGCGTGGCGGGTCTGCTTCCTCGGGTCCCATCCAGGCCACGCGAGGCAACACGGGCGGAAACGCTTTGCAAGCCTGTGTGAGGTTGTGTGTGTGAGCACGTGCATGTGTGGATATGCAGTTCGCGTGGACCCACATGTGTGTGTGTGCGTACACGTACACAAGCGTACACGTCCAGGCACGTGCACACGCGTGCACACTGTCTCGTGAGGGGCTCCTGCGGGCGGGGCCTGCTGTCTGGGGAGTTCACATCAAGACACCATTTCTGCTGTTACCACGCCCGCCCCGCCGTGTGGGTGACGCCGGATGAAACGTGGCTGCGGGGCCGCCGCAGGGCCCACTGGGCCAGCTGGATCCGATAATTTGTCGAGTCTTTTTTTACTCACAGGAGGCAATGCCCTATTATGGCTTCTGCCTCCCTCTATTTATATTCCCCATTTAACCCGCTTTGCTGGTGTCAGCACTTGGCCACATGCTAGTCTGAAGGGTTCTGGCCCAGCTGGGGACCCTGAAGTCCCCGGGGTGGGGCTGGCAGGGCCCTTCTCCTGGGCAGAGCCGCCACCGCCACGGGTGCGGCACAAGCCCAGGGCGTGGCCATGGTCAGGGGCAGGCGGCCAGGTTCAGGTCCTGGGGCCCTCCCACTGGCTGCACATGGAGCTGCCTGTGCCTCAGTTTCCCTCTCTGTAAGAAGGGGGTGATGATTGGACTTCCCGGAGGGTTTCGTGAGCGTTCAGCGCATTGCGTGTAGGAAGCACAGAGGAAACCCCGTGAGCACTGCCACGTCCTCCCTGGGCCCCCAGGCAGGGCAGGGCAGGGCCGGGGCCGGGCTGAGCGCCTGGCTCTGCTCGAGGACCGGCCGCGGGTCACTCCTGTCTGATGGGCAGCCACGCCGGTGCCTCCTGCATGGGGTGAGCACGAGAAGAGGCGACACAGATGGGGTCCCCGGGGGGTGAGTTTATCGCATCCCTCACTGTGGCTTCTAGGTTCTGAGCCCGGGCGGGGGGGCGCGTCCGTGGGCAGAGGTGGGCGCACCATGTTGTCCACACCCCTCCCTGTCCTCCTCGGGCCTCCTCTACTTGACAGGAGGAATTGGGGTCCAGACATGGGAATGGACCCGCCCACACCCGGCCTC
Organism: Myotis myotis; assembly: GCF_014108235.1. Lineage (NCBI taxonomy): Eukaryota > Metazoa > Chordata > Mammalia > Chiroptera > Vespertilionidae > Myotis > Myotis myotis. Next base: position 117,078 of record NW_023416316.1, on the reverse strand, counting down.
CCAGACATGCCCAAGGTGATGACTGACACGCTGGAGGGCGCGTCCCGGGCGCTGGAGGGAAGTCTGTGGGGCGGATGGGTGGGTGGACGGGTGTGTGCGGATTCGTGGCCTGGGTGATGGGGGAACTTCGTTAGACACGGCACACAGCCTGAGCCGCCATCTCGTCAGCTTCGACCCCCCCCCCCCGGATTTTCTGGCAGGTTCCCCCCCTCAGTAATGACCCCACACGGGAGTCAGTGTTGCCACTCACGGTGACTCAGGCCTGAGACACGGAACCGCAGTCTGACCCACTTGTCTCCAGACTTCATTGCTCAGGACTCCACTGGCCAGAGCCCGCCGGTCCTGTCGTGTGTCTGTGCGGGAGGGGAGGGTCCCCCTCTTTTGTTTCCTGGGTCTGTGTAATTTGGGCATAATGCTCTTCTTTCCCGCCAGCACCTTGGCCATAGGGATTCTAATGACATCTCTATTTTTGAAAAAATAAATGCCACAAAATTACTTCGAAATGCGTGCGTGTGTAGCAGTGTGATCTGGCCTGGCTGGTGTGGCTCAGTGGTTGAGTGTTGACCATGAACCAGGAAGTCGTGGTTCAGTTCCCGGTCAGGACACATGCCTGGGTTGGGGGCTCGATCCTCAGTGTGGGGCGTGCAGGAGGCGGCCGATTGATGATTCTCTCTCATCGTTGATGTTTCTCTCTCTCTCTCCCTTTCTCTCGGAGATCAATAGACATAAATAAATGTGAAGACTCTGGCCCTTGCTTTGAAAACATGGTGCTCTCACAATGAAAGCGTTTCAGCCTCTGTGGAAGGTGGGCATGATTGCGCTCCCTCTGTGGCGGCGGCAGCGACGGGTAACCGAGGGGGCACGTCGCCCAGAGCGGTGATCTGAGCTCCTGGGAGTCTCTTTCCTGCAGAGGGTTCCGAGGGAACACAGGGGAGGCGGCCTTGGGAGGCCTGGAAGGGGCAGGAGCCATGTGTGAACCATTTGGGCACCTCTGCCTCATCAGGTCTGTGCTGGGCTCGGGCAGCAGGTGCCCAGGCGAGCAGTAGGGTGCCCTCCCGCCCTACAGGAGCTTCCGGGGCAGTGGGGGCGTCAGGTCCCTGAACAAGCAGTTGTGTCCAGTGAAGCAGAGTGGGAGGCAGGTAGGGAGGCAGGTAGGGCATGCCACTGGCCAATCTGAGGAAGCCCCACAGGGTGGCACCTGCCAGCTCCCAAAGGGGTTCTGGCCAATCAGAGGGAGGTAACTGACAGCACCAATGGGGGACATTGGCCAGAGGGAGGCAACTGTCAGCATCAATGGGGCACTGGCCAATCAGAGGGAGGCAACTGTCAGCATCAATGGGGGACGTTGGCCAATCAGAGGGAGGCAACTGCCAGCACCAATGGGGACATTGGCCAATCAGAGGGAGGCAACTGTCAGCATCAATGGGGGACGTTGGCCAATCAGAGGGAGGCAACTGTCAGCGTCAATGGGGCACTGGCCAATCAGAGGGAGGCAACTGCCAGCATCAGTGGGGCGCTGGCCAATCAAAAGCATCAGTGGGCACTGGCCAATCAGAGGGCGGTAACTGCCAACACATGGGCGCTGGCCAATTGAGATGAGCCTGCTTGGCCAGGGCCTGTGGCTTCCAGGTCCCTCGGGAGTTGGCACTCTCCCGTGTGCACGTCCTCTGGCTCCCGTGCGCGTTGCCTGGGCCGTGCTCATGGCCCTCACTCCAACCTGGGCAGGTGGGTGTTCATCCTGCAGACACGCGAGTGCAGGCTCTGCGGGCCCAGCTGGCGGGAGGAACGGCAGCCACCTCCGCCTCCGCCTCCGCTAGGTCATTACCATCAGGACACTGAGGCCAGCCTCCCGCAGAGCTGGGGAGGGGCTTCCGCAGCCTCAGCCTTTGCGGAGGGAGGTCCCCGGGGCAGCCAGGGGCCTGTGCTTCAGAAAGAGGTGCACCCCCCCGCCCCCACCCCCCCAGGGATGAGAGCAGCCTTTTCCGCTGTGGGTTCTTGGGTGGGGGTGGGCAGTGAGGCACTTGGGCCCTGATCCACATGGGTCAGTGGCGTGGGGAGAGCTGGCTGGCCCAGAGCCCTCAACAGGGGGCGCCGAGATGGACGGGCGCAGGAAAGAGCTGCCTCACAGCCCTGCGCCCCGAGTCCAGTCTGATTTGGGGGGCTGAGCACTGTTTGCAAGGACCCTTTAGGGCGACGCTCTCTCCCATCTGGATAGTCTTAGGGGGTGAAGTTGCTGGGGTCCGTGTTTACTGTTTTCTTCCTTTGCTTCCCCCCTTTCTGTTTTCTTTGGGGAGAGTCTGAGATGCGAGGGCCCCGGTTTCCTCGCCTGTGCCGTTCCTGGCCCGTCCTCCTGGGACGGGAGGCCGAGGCCACAGCCTCCGTGCCAGCCTGTCTCCGCTGCTCTTCTTTATTCTGACAGAGCGGCCGGGCCCGGCTGGTGTCGCGCAGAGAAGGACTGAGGGACACTGCGCCTTCTCCCACCTTGAGAAGGGGTCCCCTGGAGGAGGCGGGGCCAGGAGCCTCCTGGGGTGGAAGTGCAGAAACAGGATTCCTGCATGTGCGGCTTCCCAGAGAATTATTGTGATTCAGGTTCACAGTTTACAGAATGGCCCTTTAGCACAGAAAGCCGCTTGGTTAGTGGCTGGGCCTCACCTGCACTTTGGGAACCAAGGCGCATCCTGGGCACTCAGTGTGGTGGTGCCAGCGATGAGAAGAGGCGGGGCCGTGTGTGGGCGGGGCGAGGAGTATGGGCGGAGCGAGGCGTGTGGGCGGGGCGAGGCGTGTGGGCGGAGCCGTGGGTGGGCGGAGCGAGGCGTGTGGGCGGGGCGGAGTGTCAGCACTGTGAGTGTTGCCCCTGTGCTCAGGCAGGAGGCTCTTGGGACCAAAGAGAGCAGAGGTCCCTGCAGGATCCTCCTCCCTCCTCTGGAACAGCCTGCAGGTTTCAGCCTGGATGATGGGGGGAGGGCACCTACCAGGAAGGAGCCAGGAGGGCAGAGAGGGGGCCCCCCTTCAAGAAGCGGGGGTGCTGGGCTTTCCTCTCCTGCCTGTGGGTGAGGTCTCTGCCCCGGGCTGGGCGGTGGGGGAGCGAGCTTCAGGAGGAGGCCTCCCTCCACCCCCCAGTCGGCCTGTCCTCAAGCGCCCTGCAGCGCGGCCCTCCTGGGGACAGGCTCCCACCGCCCCTTCTGGGGCAGGGCTGGCCGATTGCAAACAGCTGCCTGGCCCGCGGCAGGGTTTACAAACACTGGGAAGGCTGTTTTGCAAGGGCTGCAGGCACATGGCGGGGGCTCCGCTGCAGCCTGGAGAGCTGGGAAGTGAGGGCAGGGGTCCCCTTGACTGTCCTGCAGGCTCCAGGCCCACCCACCACTGTGTGCTCAGGTGGGGGCCAGCTGAGGGGCGGTCAGGCCCCTGCCGGGGGCGAGGGGTGGTCAGGCCCCGGGTGGGCCCTGGGGTTCGGCACCCCCCCAGGCCTCTGCTGAGTCTAACGGCTGAAATGTGAAATAGAGTAGGAAGAGCATATGACACACGAGGGACAGTGGGGTTGAAGGAAAGAATAAGATTCTCTGGGCCCCTTCCCTCCCTCCCTCCCTCCTTCCCTCTTTCCTCCCCTCCTCCTCCCTCCCTTTTACTTATCCTTAGTGCTTTCATTTCACATATTGTTTTATCCTGATGACAGCCTTTTACAGGCAAGAAACCCAAGGCCCCCGTCAGGCCAGTGTGGCTCAGTGGGTGAGCGTCGGCTCACGCATCGAAGGGTCTCGGGTTCGATTCTCAGTCAAGGGCACGTACCTGGGTTGCATGTTGGATCCCTGGCCCCTGCTCAGGATGTGTGTGGGAGGCAACATCTCTCACATTGAATTTTCTCTCTCTGTCTTCCTCTCCCTTCCTTCCTCCCTCCCACTCTCTCTAAAAATCAGTGGGGAAAATGTCCTTGAGTGAGGATTAGCAAAATAAATAAATATGAGAAAACCCGGGCCCTCGGAGAACACAGCAGAGCCCTCGAGTCACGGACGTGTGGGCTCTACCCCCTCGGGAGCAGGCGCGATGCTTGGAGTCTGAGTGAGGGGGTCTCGGCCCATCGGAGGAGACACAGTCACTTTTGTTGTTATAGATTTCAGAGAGGAAGGGAGAGGGAGAGAGAGGAGAAACATCAATGATGAGCGAGAACCATCGACCGGCTGCCCCCTGCACGGGTGGCCCTCCTGCCCTGTGTGTATCCTCGGGCCCCGTCGGTGTGCGCGCTGGGCCTGGTCTCGTGAGAAAGCCGTCACTTGCTCCCTGTTCCTTGGTACCCACTTTCCAAGCCGCCTGAGTCCTGGGCCCCCCAGTGTCCCCCACACACGTCTGAGATGACATCTTCAAGGTCGGATCTGGAGCCTGCGTCCAGCTGCACGCAGCCTGTGTGCATGTGTGTGTATGTGTGTGTGAGTGTGCATGCGTGTGAGTGTGTGCACACGCGCGTGTGCGTGAGCGTGTGTGTGAGCGTGTGCGTGAGTGCGCGTGTGTGTGAGTGTGAGTGCGTGCGTGCGTGTGCATGTGCGTGTGTGTGTGTGTGTGTAGGGGTGAGCTGCCCTGGTCTGAGTCAGTTTTTCCATTTTAGGGGGAAGGAAAGAGTGATAGGCGAGGGACTCAAGCCAGGTGGGCCTGGCCTGTTGGCGATCAGCGGACACACGATGAGGGAGGCGTGTGCGATCGGTGCCAGCAGCCCCGTGTTCTGGCAGGTAGGGCGGGGACGTGTTGGGGAGCCCCCTCGGAGGGCAGGGGCCCAGCAGCCCACCAGGTGCTCCGAGCGTTAAGCTGGGTTAGCGGGAAGCTGGGCCGAGACCTGATCCACATCTTTAAACCATCAGCATCTCAGAAAAGAAAAAAACTAAAGAAATTCCGGGAGGAGCAGGGCTGAGGCCTGGGGTCGGAGCCTGCGCGTCCTCGCATCAGGCACGTGCCCGCGGCACGTCCGAAAGGCCGGGGAGAGCCCGCAGGCTCGCCTAGGACCAGGCGCCACGGATTCTGCTCTCGGTTTTCCCTTAAAAAGGGCCCCGAGTCCCGAGAACTGTCAAACCCTCCGAAATGTTGCTGCTTGGGCAGCGCCCGCCGCATGGCCCCGAGGGATTCGACAGGGGAGGCGTAGGGAATGCCCGCTAGTTCACACCAGGGATTAGGGCTTGGCCTGCCCAGCTGGTCCTCGGCCTTTCTAGCTGGCGGGCAGAGTTCACTGTAACGACATGGACCCCTCCGGGTTCAAGGCCAGGCGCGGGAGTGGCTCACCGAGAGGCCAGGAGCGGCACTGCACCCCAGCTCTACTGGGCATTGTGAAAACCGGGCGTGGCCTGGGTCCCTGGGGCTGCAGTGCTCTCAGGTGGGACCTCAAAAATGTCTTCCTCGGCGCCTTTCTGTGTCCAGTGGAGCGGCGAGGCCTGCCTCGTAGGCTTGTGGTGAGACCGCCACGATAATGGGGGCTCCGCGGTGCCGGCAGCCTAGGGGCCTCGGTAAACAGCCATGGGGTTGACCTGAGGTTTCTCTAGGCTCTGAGCGCGTCGGCTGACCCGGCCGGAGCTGGCTCTCCGGGGCGGGGTGGGCAGGCGTGCGGAGCCTGGGCTGTCCCGGGGGCGGCAGAGGTGGGGAGTCTGGGCTCCATGTCCCTGGAGAGGCTGGGGGAGGCCGGACGCTGAGGATTTGCCCGGGGCCGTCCATTCTGGCCTGTGGTCAGGGCGCTGGCTCCGCGAAGGTGGCCTGCAGTGCTTGCTGGACTGGTCTGTGGGCTCCGGGCTCCGCAGGTTGTCCCACATGACACCCACCTGGACTCGGCGACGGCCACTCGTCTCCATAGCAGTCGGAACCCCCCAGATCTCTCAAGGGACCCCAAGCTAATGACCAGCCTGTGGCAGGGTGTGAGTGTGAGACGTGTGTGCCTGAGCACCCGCCTGCCTTCCGGGGCCTCCAGTCCCAGGGGCACGTGGCCGGCTGGGGCACGAGGCCCCCTGGGTGCGGACTGCCTTAGACTCAGCCTCCCGGCTACATCTGCCTGCCACCCCCAGCCCCCTTCTTCTTCCAGACCATTTTCCCAGGCACCCCTGCGCCTTAGCTGTAATCTCCAGGCCCTTTCGCCTCGGGCTCCCTGAACTCGGGGATTAATGATCTTACCCTGTGGATAACTTCCAGAAACTCTCAGCCAGGCTGTGGAATTCCTCAAACACTGTCAGCCCCGCCCGCTCCTCCTCAGTCCCCGCCTCCACCCTCAGCCCTTCTCCTGAGCTACCTGCCCTGTTCTGGGGACTCCTGGGGGCCGATGGGTGGCTCCAGGCTGCTGCCTCCCACCCTCTCACCTGCATGGGCCACGGCCGCGGGCCACCGGTCAGCAGCCTTGTGGCCGGCAGCCCCTCCCCGCGCCTGCCTCCTGGTTCCCACGCTCTGGCCTCCCTGTGCCGAGTTTAAGCCCCCGCGGGAGCACTGGCTCCCGGCAGGCGCCTCTTCCCATAAACTCTGAGGCCTGGTCAGTATCTTGGCCCAAAACACACACACACACCCCACCTTCTGAAACGGGGTAGTCTGGTCTCTTTCCAGTCGCTTGTTAAAATATCGCTGCTCCGATTCCTCCGGTGGGAAAGCAGCCGGGATCACGGTGCCCCGACGGCCACCACCTGCTGTTCTCAGCGGCCACCCCTCTGGGGTGCGTCAGGCTGAAGCAGCACGTTGTTCTCTGACGACTCACTGCTCTCCGTCCGCTCGGCGGTCCAGACCTTTCCTCTCCACTTTGTCTTCCCCGCGCCCTGGAGGCTCGGGCTGGCGCTTCTCGGCCAGCCGGTGCCAGCTGGGCAGGCTCAGCTCCCAGAACCCTGCCTGACACTGGCCAGGTGCACCGTGCTTCCCGCCGGGGCCCGCCCCCGGGACAGCCTCACTCCTCGGGCGCCCGGGCAGGAGTCCGGCTGATGTGGGACGCGGCCCCACTGCGGGAGCCTCCTGGGATCCCCGCGTCATCAGGGCGGTGGGCCTCAGGGCTCCTGTCTGTCCCCGACCCCCGGCCTCTGCGGGGAAGGGAGGCGGAGCTGGGCTGCCGTTGGCCTGGGCAGGACATGGCCCCCGCGTGCTGACCGCTCTGGCTGGGAAGGGGCCTGGATCGTCGCTCACCGTGTTCTCGCTGGGCCACAGTTCAGCGCCCACGTCCGTAAGTGTGAACTTGGAGAGGCTGGCAACAAGGGAAGCTCCCGAACCGGACCTCGTCCCTGTGCACGCACCTGCACGGGCCGGCGCCCTGTGAGGCTCCTGTGGGGAAACGGACTGACAATACCGCTTCTGGTGAGCCCGGCAGACGCGCTGGTGGGCAGCCTCCACGGGGAAGGCGCCGGCCCGGCTGTGCCAGGGGCTGGGTGGAGAGACCGCCTTCCGGAAGCGCACGGACCGGCACCTACTGTCCGCAGTGCTGTGCCAGGTGGGCCAGACGCCGGCCACCTGTTGGGATGTCTTCTACGGACAGGCATGCGTGTGCAGACGCTGATGGGCCGGACAGTCACGTGGCAGTCTCGGGAGGAGCAACGATTCACACAGCCACGTGCCACCATGAGAGCCACGCAGACAAGTGCCGTGCGGCCAGGGGGGCCCGGGCTGCTGAGGGGAGGGGCCTGCGCGGCTGGGCTGGCCGGTCTCCATGGCGTGTGGGTACAGGACAGCAGGGCCAGGAGTGCCCTCAGAGCACGGTCCATCTCGATGAAGAGAAAAGGGACACAGACCCAGGCTGGTGAGTGCGTAGATGAGGAGGAGGGACCCTGTGTCCCTCCAGTGTGTCCCAGGTGCCCGGCGCCGCTGTCCCCAGCGTCTCTCGGATTGGGCGGTGGCTTGTTTCGAGCACCAGGGTTGGTTGGAAGGGGGGGGGGGGATGGGGGGCAGGCGTGTAGGTACCAGAGAGGCGACACCAGGATGTGTAGCGGCTTCTGGGGAGCCGCGTGCCCTCCTGCTGGCAGCAGCCGCTTTCGGCTGAGATGGCCTCGTCCGTTAAACACGTTGTGACCCCAGGAGAGAAGCCCAGCTCAGGCAGGGCCCAGCCACCCACTGTGCTCGGAGCACGCAGGGAGCCGTGGGCAATGGGCCCTGGCAGACTCAGAACTGGAATCGTCGCCACAACCCCCACCCCACTCGGTGGGCAGGTGGGGAGACTGAGGCTGGCTCACACCCCACCTCGAGTCACGGAGCAAGCTGGTGGCAGAGGCCGTGGAGGGGTCTGTGGTAATCCCGGAAGTAGGAGCCGGTAGTGAGTCCATCATATCGACCTGTGCAGTCGGGGTGGGGCTGGCGTCTGGGGTGCTACGGACACGGGGGAGGGAGAGGGCTCCGGGCGGGGGTGGGCCAAGGTGTGGAGGGTCGGGCCTGCTTTCTCTGGGGCCACAGCCTGCCCGCGAGTCTGGGGCGGCGCAGTGGGCTCTGGCCTGTGGATTCTGCCGCCGCGACGGGGCCGTGGAGCGCCACACCCTGTGCGGCAGCCTTCGGGGGCTGGCGGAGGGTCCGAGCCCGTGACTGGCAACCCGGGGAGCCCTTACCCCCGCCCCCGGGGACACCTTGGCACCGGACTTCATCACCCCACTGAGTGCGGGCCCAGGAATCCGGCTGGCGGGTGGGGTGGCTTGTGGCGGGCAGTGCTGGGTTCTGCCGCCGGTTTGTGGCGCCTCCTTAGGGGGTGACAGGTGCCCAGGAAGCTGGTGTGGGGTCGCAGCTGAGCGTCTGACGACTTCGGAGCGCGAGTCCCTGGAACGGCCTTGGTCCCTCCGGGGCAGCGGCCAGAGCCCTGGCCTCTGCTGGCACCCCGCGATGAGCGATGAGCAAAACAGCTTCAGGGCCGCATGCAGGGGGCCCGCAGGGCTCCCCCGGGCACCCCGAGGCCGGCTCGGACCTCAGAGCCTCGGTTGGGGCTGTCGGGGGAGCCACGCGCTTGGGCGGGTTCATAGGGACTTGAAAGTGTAACGGGAAGTCCTCCTGTAACTTCCCGGCCCTGTCACTGGCTTTGCGCGTTGATGAACCGCCAGCCCGGCCGGCCCGCTTCCCCCTGAGCCTGAGCCGCCTTTCCTAAGAGGACGCAGGCCAGCGCCCGGGCCGGCGGGCGGCACACACATCGGCCTGGTGCCCGCATTCCTGTCCAAAGGGCAAGGGTGGACTGGCCGCGGGCCTGGCCCCGGGGCCCTTCGAGGACTTGCGCGTGGGCGGCCCACGGCAAACATCGGACTCGGGGAACCGTGGGCGTTCCTGAGACGTGCAGGGGTCCGGTTGCATAAGGACCGTTAACAACCGTCCACTGTCCAGGCAAAGACCCGCGGGTCTGTGAGTGTCGGTACCCGGGAGCCAGCGGCGATTATATAATCCGGTGCCTGCCCGACTCAATGGCAGCTGTTTCCCCACTAATTTGTTACAAAAGCGTACACATCCGCCATCGAAGTGTCAGAAGCTACAGAAAAGTGTAAAGAAGGAAATGCAGAGCAGCCAGGAAGCCCTTTCTTGCTTAAACCGCGCCGCTGCCGGGCGGCTGCTCAGCGCCGAGGGCCCTGACGGTGCCATCAGGTGCAGCCAGAGGAACTCCTGCCCAACCTTTTCTTGGTCGGTTCTCCCCCAGGACCTTGCCCACTGATCCTTAGAGAGCGAGAGGGGCGGGAGCTGCGGGGATGAGCTGAAGGGATGAAGCCCCTGTGCGGGGCCCACCGGACGGACAGCTGCCCGTCCGCTGGGCCAGGCCCTCGGGAGTCTGACCTCAGCCGTCTCGTGCTGCCCTCGCCCAGCACGGCTCGGCGCCCCCCCTCTGCACCGGGCGCTCTGCCCTGGTGGCCCTGGCTGGCCCGGTGGCAGCCAGCCACCCTCAGGGCCTCCTGGGAGCAGACGGGCGGGCGGAGCCTGCCACACACACTGCCCACCCCATCGCGGGGCCTGGCACTGTGCCATCCCCTCCCCTCTCCCCGACAAGGAGGTAAATTACCCCGAGGAAGCCAGGATGAGCCACCTGGTCCCAGCACCGCGGGCTCTCCTGGACCGGCGCCCGCCGGCAGCACCTGTGCCCAGCCACCTGCCCAGCCGCCCAGCCGCCTCCGTGCCTGCAGGGTTCATGTTCGTCCGTGTTCTGTCGTGGTCATAGCCTGTGAGGAGTGACGGGGGAGAGACAGGCATGTCATTCGTTTCCGTAAGGACAGACGGACGGCACCCACGACCAACCAGGGGAAGACACAGCGAGAAGCTGGGCGCACCCAACGCTCGGAAGGTCCCCTTGGCCCTCGGGTGACATTTCCTCCCAGTCCTCAGCGGGGAGGCGGTCTGGTCTGCAGCACCCACCTCGCTGGGCTGCCCAGGGCTGTCCTGGGCGGGCGGTCACCTGAGCCTGGCCCCCGGGGGCTGGGCAGCTCCTAACTGTCTTCTCCCCCCTCCTGCAGGCGCTTCCCATGCCCTGCCCGTCACCCGCCTTCTGCGAGCCCTCGTGGGCGGCAGGGCTGACTTTGAAGTAACAGTGTGTGTGTGTGTGTGTTGTGTGTGTTGTGTGGTGTGTGTTGTGTATTGTGTGTGTTGTGTTGTGTGTCATGTGTGTTGTGTGTGTGTATGGTGTGTGTTGTGTGTGTGTTGTGTGTGTGTTGTGTGTGTGTGTTGTGTGTGTGTATGGTGTGTGTTTGGTGTGTGTTTGGTGTGTGTTGTGTGTGTGTTGTGTGTGTGTATGGTGTGTGTTTGGTGTGTGTGTGTTGTGTGTTGTGTGTGTGTTGTGTGTGTGTTGTGTGTGTGTTGTGTGTGTGTTGTGTGTGTTGTGTGTGTGTTGTGTGTGTGTTGTGTTGTGTGTGTTGTGTGTTGTGTGTGTTGGTTGTGTGTGTGTTGTGTGTGTTGTGTATATGGTGTGTGTTTGGTGTGTGTGTGTTGAGTGCTCTCTTCCCTCCTGGAGGGTCGCCAGGCCAGGTGCAGGTGGCCTCGGATAGGTGGTGTGCGCCCGCAGGTGGGGCCTCGTGTCAGCGGCGTCCTCACCAGCGGCAGGTGTGGGGAGAGTTGTCCTGTATGCAGGCGGCCGGAGCTTGACATCTCAGGCCTCTATCCCCTCCGCCCCCCCCCCCCCACACACACACACACACTCTCCAGGCGGGCGGAGCAGCCCTGTCTCCTGCCCAGCGCCAGGGGAGGAGGCTTATTTACAAGGTGAAGCACCACCCAAGTCGTCATTCCCTTGTCCCTGCCTGTCAGGACCCAGGGCCAGTGCCAGGGTCTGGGGCACCTGCCCAGGACTGAGCCCCGCCCACGAGGGAGGCCCCGCCCCTCCCTGGGGTGAATAATTAAACCCTGCAGAGCAGTCTGTGGGTCCTGGGCTGAGTCCCTTTGTTTGAAGCCCCCTCCCTGCGGCTGGCACCAGGCTCCAGGCTGGGGGTGGGGGGGGGAGGGCTGGGGCCTGGAGGTGATGATGTCAGCACTTGTCAGGGTTGCCCCTTCCTGGGTGTCCCTCGGGGTGGGGCTGGCAGGGTGCTGGTCGCATCGGCCACACTCGCAGCTCAAGGTGGGGACCCTCAGGCCCTCCCTCATCCTGCTTGTCCGGCTTCGCTCCTCCGTCCCCTCCTGAATGCAGGCTGCCCGCTGTGGGCGGAGGAGGGTGCTGCCCGGGGGGTGGGAGTCCCACTCGCAAAGGAAGGGGCTGCTGGGCCTGAGAGGGGCCTGGCCTCGGTCCTCATTCCTTCTGAGCACTGAGGAGGGGCACCCTGACGCTAGCTGACCCCCAGGAACCAGTGCACCTTCCTGCCGACAGCAGCTGCGCCTCCCCCCGCTGCCCTGGGTGCTGAGGCCCGAGCCAGCCCCCAGCAGCAAGCCCGCCTCCCGGGACAAAGCGAGAGACGCTGCCCCGCCCGGCCACGGGCCGGCCGCTGTGGAGGGCCATCCTCCTGGGCAGGGCTGGGTGCCGCGCCCCCGGGCACCAGCCTGGGCTTGGTCCTCCCCCTGGGGTTCCACACTCTGGGTCCCATCAGCCCACGGGCGGTCGTGCTGTGGGCCGGGTGGCTGGGTCAGTGTCATGTGTCCTGCAGCCGTGAGGTGAGGGGCGCAGGCCCGGGGGACATGGAGCCCCGCTGTCTCGGCTCCGAGGAGCGCAGGCCGCTGACTGCAGAGGGGGTCGTGGGAACGGGGGTCGTGAGGCGCCGATCGTTGTTGCGTGGTGAGTGATTGATCCGTCCGTCTCTCTGTCCGTCCTCCCGCCCCACGGTCTGCATCTGAGCTCCTGCTACCTTCCACTCCTCACCCGGCCTCCCCGCTGCCCGCGCCCCTCCTGTCCGGCGTCAGGGTCGCCGTGGTCGTGGCGTGAGGACAGAGTCCCGCTCGCCCTGCTCTGGGCCGGGGGCCTCCTCGCTGTCCCAAGGCCGCTGGTGTCTCCCGCGGGCTCCGTCCTGACAGAGGAGGAGGAGGAGCGGACAGACGGCCTTGACGGGAGGCTCCACGCCCGGGGCAGGACAGCCTGCTTCCTCGGCCGCCTGCCACGCCTTTTATAAAACATGCAAATACCCTTTTAGCTCTGGCCCGGGCGCTCTGGCCAGCAGGAGGTGGCACGGGGCCTGGAAAGGTCCGTGGCCTTTTCAACTCGCGGCGGCAGCGGCCTGTAAGCAGTCCCGGGGCCTGGGAAACCGCTCTGCGCCAGCGACAGGAACACGGGGCTGGCGTCTGGGAAGCGCATCAGGCCCGGATCTCCGATCCCCTGGCTGCCGCCGGCCCTGGAGCCGCGTCTCAGAGATGAGCCAGCGCTCGGCACGGTGTCACGGCGGCAGGTGAGCCAGGGCTGGCACGGCCATCTCTTCCCACGGGCCGGTCCAGGCTGGGGCTGTGCCGGGCACCCGCGCCAGCGCTGCCTCCGGTGTCAGGTGGGGGCCGGAGGGAGGAGTCCCTGGGGCTGAGTGCTGCGGCGGTGCCACCCGTGTGCGAGGGACTGAGCGCACCTCCGTGGGGGCTGGGCTCTGGGTCGGAGCTGGGCGCCACCCGGGAAGATCAGAGGGGCCGCCAGGCGGCGACCCCGTGCGCTGGCCCACGCTGCCCCTCCCTCCGTCCCACCTGGCATTTCCTTCCTGAGCTGGGAAATCCATGTCCAGTGTTTCTGGTCTCTCTTAATTTTTAGAAAATATATTTTATTGATTTCAGAGAGGAAGGGAGAGGGAGAGAGAGAAACATCACTGATGAGAGAGAACCACTGATCGGCTGCCTCCCGCATGCTCCACGCTGGGGATGGAGTCCACAACCCGGGCCTGTGCCCTGACCGGGAATCAAACTGTGACCTCCTGGTTCCTAGGTGGATGCTCAACCCCTGGCCCACGCCGGCCGGGCTCTGGCGTCTTGGTTAAAGTGACAGACGACTGCGCAGAGCTGAGCTGCAGCAACGATCCCGCTGGAGGCAGGGCCTCGGAGCTCCGGGGCCTGGGTGTGTGGTGCGAGCGGGCACTGCCCTGGGCCGTGCTCTGTGCCCGGAAGAGCAGCTTCACCTCCCTTCCGCCCGGTCACCGCGGACCCTGCCCAGCCTGCGTGCGCCCCTCCCTCGCAGCTTGTCATGGTTGGGGATGGCACCGTCCACAGTGCCGGCACTGACCCCCCGGCCAGGCACCCGCTCCCCTCCAGACCGCCCTCTCGGGCCCAGGGCTCTGTCTGTCTTGTCTGGACAACAGCGGGGCCACACGGCCACCCCTCCCCCCTCCCCCCATGGTTGTGCTGAGCTCCACGGGAGACCGACATGGGGGTCCTTTCTCACCTCCAGATCGTCCACCCTTGTTAAAAAGTGGACTTCTCTCTGAGGAGGCCCCAGGCATATAACCCTCCTGGGGAGGAAGGCGGTGAGCTGGCCGTTGGACAGTAAGGTGGCCAGGCCCCAAGGGGCACACTGGCTCAAGCAGTGGGCACACTTCAGTAGCAGGTGTCCGAATCAAATGCAAATTGGTGTAGGGGTGAGGACAACTCATTGGCTTAGGTAGCTGAGCCTTCGTCAGGAACAGCTGGATCCAGGCGCCCAAACAAGCGGGTGGGGTCATTCTCTGCATCTCAGACGGGCACTCCCTGCGCCCTGGAAGGCGGCCCCACAGCTGCACCCGAGCTCCGTCAGCCGGGGCTCCGAGGGGCCTGGTGTTGGTGGTAACAGGAGTTGAACTTTCCACGTGACACTGGCTTTGTTGAGGGCGGGCACAGGGAGGCTGTCTTTTGCATGAGGGCGTGGGGGAGTCGAGCTGCGCAGTCCGCGCGTGGCTTCCGTGGGACGCCAGCTTCCCCTGCCCTCTCCGCGAGCCGGGACCTCCAGGAGGGGCGCAGGGGCCCGCTCCCCCCTCGCCCGTGGTTCCGCACCGCCTTGCACGCAGGCCTGGGCCTCCCGGGGCCAATGGGAACCGGATCCGCTGTGAACTGTGGTGGGGAAATTGCCTCTTAATTGGGTGCCGATGGGAATAAAATGCGCCCGGCCTACCCTGCAGACACCCGAGGCACCCACACGCAGACGTTGCACGTGAGGCTCCGTGAGCTCTGGGTCATCCCGGGCCTGAGCCCCTGCTCAGCCGCCTCCCTCCCTCCACAGCGGGTCTGACCCGCCTCCCCGCTGAGCTTTGGGGCGGTTTCTCCGGCGCCGTGAGGAGCGGTGTCTGGGAACCAGGCTGGCGTGTCCAGCCCTTGCACCCCCCTGGCCCCCGACTGGGACTTGGGAGGGGACGCGGTTTCGATCGGTGTCGGTTCTGATTGGGACGGGGTGGCCATCAGGCAGAGCACATGGGGCTGCGGGGGTGTGGACCTGGGACGGGAACTGGCTGCTCACCTGGATGTGCGACTCTCCAAAGCGGGATCCCTGCCCCCCCCCGCCCCCCCCCCCCCGCACCCCCGCCCCGGCTTCAGGGCGGCTCTGACTGGGCTTCCGGTGCAGCCACCCCCCTCCCCCCTCCCCACCCTACCCAGGTGCTCTGCCTGCCTGTGGTTAACCCCCTGCCCCCCCTTTGTCCTTCCAGCTCAGCCAGCAGACCTCCTGAAGGTTCTAGATTTTCACACCTTGCCCGACGGCATAACCAAGACAACAGGGTTTTGCTCCACGCGGCGGTCCTCCAAGAGCCCGGATGTTGCGTACAGAGTCACGAAGGAGGCCCAGCTCAGCGCGCCCACCAAGCAGCTGTATCCTGGTGAGAGATGCATGGGGTGCGCGGGGTGTGTGGGGTCGAGGGGTGCGCAGGGTGGGCGGGGTGCACGGAGTGTGCGGGGTGTGCGGGGTGTGAGGGGTGCGAGGGGTGTGTGTGTGTGAGCGCGTCTCCCCTCCGCCTCTGTCCCGGAGCGGCGAGAACGCGCTGGGGTTCCTAGGAGGCCCCAGGAATGAGCCGGGTTTGATGCCAGCGAAGGGGGTGGGGGGCCTCGAGGACCCTGCCCTCCTCCAGCAGGTGCAGGTGTCTGTCTGTGCAGCCCGGCTGCCGTGCCCCGAGGGCATGGAGGGGAGGCTGCTCCTGGGCGGGGGTTAGCGGGGCGTGACGTGGAGGGACGCCTCGGGGCCGTGGGAAAGGCAGCACTTCCAGGCAGAAGCTTAATGGGGGGCAGGGACCCCGAGAGACGCATGAATCACACGTCACACCTCCCGGCGAGACAGCGGGCTCTAAATGCGGATCGATCACGGAGCGCGGAGCTGGACTGCTGATTACCTGCCCAGAGCGGGGTGGGGGGGGTGATGTTAGCGGCTGAGACCGCGCCCGAGTTGTCCTGTCATCGCCGTGGTGGTATACGCACCCCCTCCCCCCGCCCCAGAGCCAGTGGGCTGCTCGGGCTTGTCTGGAGGGGACGCGGGCCACAGACCGATAGCCTCTCCCGGCCTGGATGGGCTCGTCTCTGACTCAGGTGGGAAGGGCCCGGGGCCGTGGCAGGTGCCGCCGTGGAAGTGCCCGGTGAGCGTTAGCAGCTGGGCCATCATCTCGGGGCTTGAGCGTGGCCTTGACCCAGAGCCGGGCTCTCTCTTGACCAGCGGTGGTTCTCCGCTCCTCCCGCGTCCCCGCTGGGTCCCCGCGGGACACACTCTTTCAGGGGCCGCCTCTTCGCCTCCGGGGCCCCCCACCAGCTCTGTGCGGTGCCCCCGCTGTCCCTCCACCGTCCTCAGATCCGCCTGGTGGCTCAGCGCTCTGTAAGGACGTCGTTTCGGTTGATGAGATCCCTTCTGGAGCCCGCCTTGGGGCGCCCCGTCCCCCGGTCCAGGGGTCCGGCCTGGGGGCTGTCGGACCCTCGGCGCAGACGGAGGCCACTGTCAGGGCCGGGCTCGCCCTCACGGAGAACTCGGGTCTCGTTCTCATGCATCCAGAGGGGCCCGCCTCTGCCTCAGCCTCAAACCCCCACAATGCTTCAGGGGACACTTGATTTCAGTGTCTGAAACGGCGGTGCCCCCCATTCCCACCCTCCCCTCGCAAGATCTCGCCCCCCTGCTCCCAGGGGACGCGAGGCCACAGCCGGTGACGCTCAGGCCGCCCGGGATGTCCCCTCCCCCAGCCTGGCACCTGCAGACTCTGCTCCAGTGACCAGATGCGGAGGCCATGCGGCCGTTCCGCCAGCAGAGGGCGCCCCCAGACAGCTTCCTGCGGGGCTGGCCATCCAGCCCTAGGGTTGACCGTGTTCCTTTCCTAAAGGAGCAGCTGATCACGGGTCCTCTCCTCCTCCAGGCCCTAAGCCCGACCCACAGCCCTCGTAGCACAGAGCGTGTCCCCTCCCCACTCAGCGTGTTCGTCGGACCCCTGTGGGCGCCGCGCCTTCGGCCATGCTGAGAAGTGCGCTGACCGGACTGAGCCTTCTGGCCGCTGGACTGCACATCCGTTAGCCCACGCGCCCCAGGCTCCCCGCAGAGCTGCAAATCGCACAAGGCGGCAGGAGGGTCGATGGGGCACCTGGCCGAAGGGAAGGGGTGCATGTGTGTGTGTGTGCATGTGTGTGCATATGTGTGTGCATACGTGTTTGCATGTGTCTGCACACGTGTGTGTGCGTGTGCGTGCAGAGAGGTCTGGAGCGTGCGGGGCAGGGCCCGCAGGGGTCCGGCTGTGACGGCCCAGAGGGCTCTGGCCGTGCCGTAGGGAGCCCGCCCGCCCATCCACAGGGCAGGTTCTTGCTTTCTTTGTTTCTGTGTTTGTTTCTTTGCAATTCGGGTGGAAGTCTCTTGATTTCTTTCTACTTTTTCTCTGTTTTGCGTGTCAACCAGGAAATGGCAAGTGCGATTCTAGTCGACCCCCTGCCCACCCTCCCTCGCTCCCCCACAGGGCGCTGAACAAGACGCTCTCTGCTAGGCCCAGCTCTGGGCACTGCAGAGGGTTCGAGGTGCCTTGAGACAGCCCTGCCTGCGGGGCGCTCACATCCTGGGGGTCCTCGCTAGGACTTATGCGCAGATGCGTTACAGGGTGGGGATGGAGGGGGCCGCCGCATGGAGGCTCACAGCTGATAGGACCGATTAGCTTTGCATTTGAACTGAGCCTCGAAGGGGTCAGGCTTGGCCACGTGGGGACAGCGGGGCTGCAGGAACAGTTTGATCCAGGGGCGGGTCAGCAGCCGGTGGCTGGGCCCGTCCTCTGCAGCCGGGCTGCCAGGTCCCTGAGCTGGTTGGTGTGTGGTGGCTGGGCATGGTTGGCAGCTTCCTGACAGCCCTCTGACCTCTGCCCTCTGCCCTCTGTCCTCTGTCCCAGCGTCTGCATTTCCTGAGGACTTCTCCATCCTAGCCACTGTGAAAGCCAAGAAGGGCAGCCAGGCCTTCCTGGTCTCTGTCTACAACGAACAGGGCATCCAGCAGCTCGGCCTGGAGATGGGCCGCTCTCCCGTCTTCCTCTACGAGGACCACACAGGGAAGCCGGGGCCGGAAGACTACCCTCTCTTCCGGGGCATCAATCTGTCGGATGGCAAGTAAGTGGGCACCACTCGGCCACCTAGGCCCCCTGGAGCGTCTGGGCAGGCCCCCAGGGCCCGCGGGCAGACAGGGCGTCCTGCAGGCTGTGTGTTATAGCAGCAGGGGCCGAGGGCCCTCCGGTGAGCTCCCGGCGGGGAGCATGAGCGTGGAGCCCTGCAAGCTGGTCCCGGCCCTTCTCCCTGGGCCTCCATCTCCCCTGGGTGCCGGCAAACGCCAGCCCCTCCGTTCGGAAGGGACGCAAGGAGGTCGTGCGGCTGCACCCCGCTTGTCCCACAGGGGACTTAGGGGACCCTGGCGGGCGCAGACGCATCCGGTGTGGGACGGAATAGCAAAACCCAGGCAGACCTTCCGGGGCTCTGTGGGCGCACACCCAGGCCCGGCGGTCTGACCGTGGCCTCCTGGTGGCTGGCACGGAGGGCGCCACGTGCCAGGAAGACCTTCCGCATCCTGAGTTTCTCGCTGAGAGTGTGTGTGGGTCCCAGGTGCCATGGTTCCCCGACGGGCTCGCCTTCCCCGGCAGCCTGCCCTCTGCTGTGGGGTTCAGGCGGCCCACACAGGGCTGTCCCCTCCGGGGCCCACTGGCGAGCCCACTTGGGTGCCAGAGCCTGCGCTCGGGGCTTCCCCATGAACTTTGGGCTCAGACCGTGATCCCGCCTGAGAGACGAGAAATGGGAGGCGTCCAGGGCAGAGGGCGTGTCGCGGGGCGATGGTGTGGCTGGGGTCCGGTCGCAGGGAGAGGGGCTTCCTCCCCGTGTCCCCCGTGATCTGCCGCTGAGCCCCCTGCACTGGCCCCGGGGCCTGCGCCGCCTCCACCCGCCGGGCTGTCCGTGTCCCTGCAGGTGGCACAGAATCGCGCTCAGCGTCCACAGGAAGAACGTCACCCTGATCCTGGACTGTAAGAAGAAGGCCACCAAGTTCCTGGACCGCAGCGACCACCCCGTGATCGACACCAACGGCATTGTCGTGTTCGGCACCCGGATCCTGGACGAGGACGTGTTCGAGGTGAGGAGGGCGGCCGTCGCACGCGCCCCACGGACCCGCGTTGGCGAGCGGTCGCTGCTCGGGGGGCGCTGTTGGCGGGGACGGCTGGCGTCCGACGTGGCCGTGGTGTCTGCGGGTCCGAAGCCCCTGCCGCCGTCCGATGAGTGTGTGGCTCGTGGGGTGGAGAGACCCCGTGGGGAGCGTGGAGGCCGCCCTCGTCCAGGGGGTCCGGTCCCGGGTCTCCCAGGGACCAGCTTGGCTGGGAGACCTGCCCTCTGACATCGGAGGGCCTGGGAGGGGGCAGTGCCTGTGGGTGGATGTGGCGGGTAGAGCTCGGCCAGCGCGTGGGGCTGTGGGGAAACATGTGCGGCCACAGCTCAGAGGGCTCTGAGCCTGCGGGGTCCCTGGGCACCCGAGGGGGTGAGTGCAGCCCCCCAGCACCGCCTCTTGGGGCTACGTGCTGACAGGCGTTAGGGCTCACCAGCGTCGGGTGGGGGAGGCGTGGACACCCAGGAAGGTGTCTGAGCAGCCACCCCGGGGAGACGGGGCAGGCTGGGGGTCTGAAGCGGGTGACGGAGGGGTCTGTGGGTCCTGTCCGCCTGGCAGCCTTGGCAGAGCAGCTTCCAGGCCCCTGAGCCCAGGGGGAGGCAGGGGGTGGGCGCCTGGACCCCTGGCAGTGCCAGTGTTTGCAAGTTGCCGAGCCACACCCTCTGAGCACGCTGAGCAGAGACGCGGGCGCCCTCCGGCGGCCGGGCTGTCCCCGGGCTGTCCTGAGAGCTTGGGGGGTGCACGGACGGGACGGAGTTGTTGCTGGTGTAGACCTTGCTGGTGGGAGGGCCCAGGTAAAGCGGGTGACATTGCTGAGCTTAGGACTCTCATCTGTAAAACGTGGGGAGCAGTAATGACGCCCCAAGCGACGTCGGGGAGCCTACCTGGGCTCACCTGTGAAGCGCGTGGGCGCCCGCTCAGGGCCGGGAGCCGGGGTCGCTGCTGGCCCAGCCTGCTCGCCCGCCCGCGTGGAGTTCCGAGGCGGGAGCGGGAGGGTGTGGATTGGGCAGCGTGCGCGGCTGTGCTGTGCCGCCTGTGATTCCCAGGCCTGTGCCTTTTTTTGGAGAGTCAGGAAGAAGCGTTATCGAGCTTTTAAAAAACTAGGCCCTAAAACAAATCCCATTTCCTTGAGCCAGAAAAGCCATTTTCCCACGAGCACAGACAGGAAGAAGCCACCGCGATGGGCGGCCCCGCCGTGGTCGGGCGGGTGGGACCCGGCCTGGTCGTTCACCGGCCTGTCGGACTCAGTGTCCCCATCTGTGAAATGGGACAGTCACAGGCCTCCCCCGGGGTGTGTGTGGGGAGGCGTGTGTGTGTGGCCCACAGCCAGCGTCCGTCCCTGCTGTTGTTATTGCAGAAATCAAACTGTCGTCATTTTCTAAAGGCGGTGGATGCCGAGTCGCACAGCCGTCTCTCTCTGCTGCCTCTCCCTCTGCGGCTGGCGGCAGGCAGGCTGTGGGGAGACGCCGGGCGGGGATATGAGGCCGGTTATGGCCTGCAGTCTGAGCCTCACACGGGAAGGCAGGGCGGAGAGGGGTTGGTGCCCGAGGGTGGAGACTCTCGTCAGGGGACAGGCTGAGGCGGTAGCAGAGTGAGCACGTGGATGGACGTTCATGGGTGTGAGCCTGTAGCCCCGCCCCTCCACCAGGGCCCAGCGGAGGCCACGCCCTCTAGGATGCCTTCCGGGGCTCCCCAGGCAGCTAGTCGCCTGGTCGCTGGGGCTGCTTCCCAAGGAAGTGCCAGGAGGTTGAGACTTGAAGTTAGGAGCACGGACTTATTCACTTGTGTCCATAAGGCTCATCATAGACGTGCCACCCATGCTGGCAACCTCCGTGTGGGGGAGGCTGGTGAGTTTTTGTCAGGTGATGGTGGTGATGAGGATGGTGATGGTGATGATGGTGATGGTGATGGTGATGGTGATGGTGATGGTGGTGGCGGTGATGGTGATGGTTATGGTGATGATGGTGATGAAGATGATGGTGATGATGGTGATGATGGTGGTAGTGGTGATGGTGGTGGTGATGGTGATGATGGTGATGGTGATGGTGGTGGTGGTGGTGGTGATGGTGACGATGGTTATGGTGATGATGGTGATGGTGATGGTGGTGGTGGTGGTGGTGGTGATGGTGATGGTGGTGATGGTGATGGTGATGATGGTGATGATGGTGGTGGTGGTGGGGGTGGGGGTGATGGTGATGGTGGTCGTGGTGGTGGTGGTAGTGATGGTGATGGTGGTGGTGGTGATGGTGATGGTGGTGGTGGTGGTGGTGGTGGTAGTGATGGTGGTGGTGGTGGTGGTGATGGTGATGGTGGTGGTGGTGATGGTAGTGGTAGTGATGGTGATGGTGGTGGTGGTGATGGTGGTGGTGGTGGTGGTGATGGTGATGGTGGTGATGGTGGTGATGGTGGTGGTGGTGGTGGTGGTGACAGCTGTTTATCTTGGCCACTGAGCTTTCTGCAGGGACCCTCCACTCAGTCCTCAGGTAGTGTCTGGAGGGAGGTCACATTACCATCTCTTACAAATGAGCAAACTCAGGGCCGGGTAGATTAGGTGGTGGGTTTAGGCCAGTGGTCGGCAAACTCATTAGTCAACAGAGCCAAATATCAACAGTACAACGATTGAAATTTCTTTTGAGAGCGAAATTTTTTAAACTTAAACTATCTAGGTAGGGACATTGTTATTAACTTCATTAGGGTGCTCCTAAGCTGGCCTTTGCTAAAACGTCCTCAGTCTGATGGAGGTACGTTCGCTGAGGTCGACCCCTTCCACCTCTCCCATCCACACTCGTCTTGTATCCTTGTTTCGTCTCTCCTTTCGTTCATCCCTCTGTATGTCCAAACCATCTCAGCATACCTTTCTCCGTCCTCGACACTACATCTTCTTTCACTCCACAACGTTCCCTAAAATTAACTGAATAAACTTTACTTAAAGTTTTAAGTCAACTTCGCACTGTACACGTGCGCCCGCACGTGCTATTTTGTGGAAGAGCCACACTCAAGGGGCCAAAGAGCCGCATGTGGCTCGCGAGCCGCGGTTTGCCGACCACTGGTTTAGGCCCACAGCTGGCGAGGAGGCACCTACGCCCTGTCGCCTGTGGTCAGGGCCTGGGCTCTCTCCGCAGTTGTGCCAGGGTCTGTGGAGCTTGTCACAGAGTGTCCCGCGCCCCATGGTCACCCCGTCCCCACGGGCTGGTTCTCTGGGGGTCCGGAGGGTACAAGGGGGGCAGCTGCTCATGTGCTGCCAAGCGCGGGCCTCTGCGTGCCTGGCTGGGCTGGGCACACATCTGTCCAGGGCCGCGCAGTGGCAGGGACGGGGCTGAGACCCAAGTTCTTCATAAAGCCCGGTGGGCTTTGAGGAGGAGGCCCTGACGCTGGCCCTGCAGCCCGTCTCTGGGTCTGGGGACGCAGCCCCCCTCTCAGCTTACTAAGCTGACCCTTCAGTCCCTGCAGCCCCTTCAGGCTCCAGTGAGGCTGGGACGTGACCATCCCCCGCCCATCCCTGCACCCTCGCCCCCCCCCCCGCCCCCTGCCCCCCAGAGACTCTCGTGGGGCGTTTTGCAGCTGCACCAGCGCAGGTGTGAGTAGCCCGGACCCGACACGGGGCGGCAGCTGGAGGTGCAGGTGAGAATTGGATGGGGCCGGGCTGCCAGGTCTGGGGGCGCCGCAGGCCGGGACCCGGGCGGAGGGCCCGGGGCAGCAGGAAGAGCTCTCTTTAACGCGCACGTTAATAGTCAGACTCGCTCTCCGGTTCCACGCTTCTCCAAAGACATTGGAAAAAATGACCTCGCGCCTGGCGGAGCCCTCGCTGTTCCGTGGGGTGACTCACGATGAAAGCATCGCAGCCCGGCTGTCGGTGTGAGGAGCTCGGCCACACGAGTGGGAGCAGGACTCGGTGGCCAGTCATGTGTGAAGTCAGTGCGCCCGGCTCTCCCTCCCGCAGCGCCCCCCCCCCCGGCGTGCCCCTCCCCCGTACCCTGCCCCCCGGGCTCCGTGCTTTGGGGAGCACTCTGAAGATTCACTTGGGTGCGATGGAAGCCCAGGCGTGCTGGCCTCGAGCCCCTGGGCTGCGCTGTCCGCCCTCTGTCCCTGGTCCCTGCAGAGGGGCGGCCGTGTGCGCTGGCGGCTGGAGGCTGGGTTGCTCCGGGGGCCGCAGGCTTGCCGACCCCCCCCCCCTTCCAGCGGGAGCGAGTGTCTTCTCACATCGTCTGTGCCCCCCCCCCCCCCGAGTGTGAGCGCTCAGTTAACATCAGGCTATCCAATCGCAGAAGTGGCGCGAGGGACACTGGCCGGCTGGGCGGGGAAGGCCGGTGGGATGGGGGGGCGGGCGTCGCCGGGAGGGGATCACGGAATTAAGGGCACAGAAGAGGCACTGGGAGTGTGTGCCAGGCTGGGAGGCGCTGGGGGCAGCTGGTTTGGGCAAACGGAAGTCCATCCTCTGTGCCCACGGCCCTGAGGTGGCGAAGCTCCCAACGCGAGCTCCGTGACCCCCCGCCCCCCCTCCCCACAGCGGCCGCGGGCTGGATGCCATCTCATTATCGGAAAAGGCAGAAGCGGTTCCCTCAGCCACACGCTCCTGGCGCAGCGAGGCCGAGGATGTGTGCGTCCTGGGGTCTGGCAGCCGGTGCCCTCGGCTGCCCGGTGGCTGCGGCCGGAGACGGGCCGCTGGTGGCTGCCCGGGCATCGAGGCTGGCAGCAGAGCGGGGTGCCGTCACGAGCCGGGCGCGGTGGCAGAAGCTTCTAGGGCTCAGCCGAGCCTACCGACCTGGCCGGGAAACCAGTGGCGTCAAAGGAGAAACTGGCCGTTGTCAGAGCAAGGGGCTGGGCACGGCGGGCATCACGGGGTTGGCATCAGAGCTGAGCTGAGTGATTAGCGGGCCTGGCCTGGGGTCAGAGGTAGGATCAGGCGCAGCCTGCGTTCCGGAGGCTCGCGGCCTGGGGACACCGTGGTGTGCGGGACGCGTCCAGGCCCCTCGCCAGACAGCTGCTCCATCGAGGGCACACCAGTGCCGCCATCACGGCTGCCCCGACGCCCTGAGCCTCCTCCCCGTCCCGACTGCCTGTGAGAACGTGTGTGCAGATGCCAAGCTGCCGGGAGAGGGGAAATATTGTATTTGAGTTGGATGAAATGTGAACTAGAAGTCCTGTTGCTTAATAAAAACGTGTGGTTTTGATTCACTGTTCCTGTCGTAAGTTCTCTTCTGCTGAGAGTTGAAACTGCGAGCCAGGAGCCTGACATCTGGTGGGAGAAGAGGGGAGGGAGGGGAGGGAGGGGAGGGGGGAGGGGAGGAGAGAGGCAGCTCTGACAGTCACGGGAGGCGGAGAATGCCAGGACCTTGCTGAGTGGCGCCGCTGGGTTGGGCGCCAGGGGGGAGACAGGTGAGGTGCTGAGCTGCGATGCCCGTGTACCATGGTGGGGCCCCGGGCCGGGCAGCACAGGCAGCCCAGCCTGCACCCCCACCCCCCCGCCCCCCTGTCCCTGAGAGGGAGGAGCCCGCGCTGGGTGGCGGAGGGCTGTGGGGCTGTGTCAGCGTCCCTGGGGAAGGAGGGTCCCCAGGTGCGTGGCCAGAGGCAGGGCCGCGCGGCTGAGTGGGAGGGAGGCGTCGGGCCTGGAGAGCCAGCGCAGGAGCCGGTTCTGCCTGCGGAGTTCCTGCTCTGGCTCCTCACTGGGGGTTTGGACCCGCGCTGGGCCGCGTGCCTCCGGAATCAGGTGCTCATGGGCCTACTGGACTCCAGGACCGTCACCCCATTCTGCCATTGAGTCACCACTTCACCCGTCGCTGGGCCAGTGGGGCAGCCGGGGACGGTGCAGATTCCTCTGCAGAGCTGTGCACACCGGGCGCCCTGCCCCACACCCCGGGGGCCGTCCAGGGGCCACGCCTAGTCCTCCTGCGTCTCTCTCTGCCTTCCTGGCACAGAGGAGGGCTCACACACCTTCGCCACCTGAGAGGCGGGAGGGCCGGCGCCTGGCTGGGCCTGTGGTTCTGACGGGCAGGGTGGCATCACTCCTCGGGTCGAGCCTGTGGCACTGCCTTCCCAGCTCTGCCCTTCAGGGTGGAACGTGCCTGTGGCTGGACCCAGCGGAATGGGGGAGGGGGCACAGGCGCTGGAACCGCCCCAGCCTCCGGCCAGAGAGTGGCGGCCGGGCTTGAGGGGCCTAAGGAAAAGCCTGCTGGATGCATGGTCTGACCTCGTCCACGGGGCACGAGGAAAGGCCGAAGTGTTAGGGGGAATGGGCGCCGCCAGGCAGTGCGGCTCTGGGCATGGCTGTGCCCCTATGTGTGAAGCAGCGGCTAGCATTTGGGAGATGCTCAGGAATTGTTACTGGATGGATGGTGGATGGAAGGAGGGAGGGATATATGGATGGATGGTGGATGGTGGATGGATGGAGGGAGGGAGGGATATATGGATGGATGGTGGATGGTGGATGGATGGAGGGAGGGAGGGATATATGGATGGATGGTGGATGGTGGATGGATGGAGGGAGGGAGCGACATATGGATGGATGATGGATGGTGGATGGATGGAGGGAGGGAGGGATATATGGATGGATGGTGGATGGATGGTGGATGGTGGATGGATGATAGATGGTGAATGGATGATGGATGGTGGGTGGATGACAGATGGTGGGTGGTGGGTGGATGATGGATGGTGGGTGGATGGTGGATGATGGATGGTGGGTGGATGATGGATGATGGATGGTGGGTGGATGGTGGATGGTGGATGATGGATGGAGGGTGAATGACAGATGGTGGATGGATGATGGATGGATGGTGGATGGAGGGTGGAGGATAATGGATGATGGATGGGTAGATGGATGGTGGATGGATGATGGATGGTGGATGGTGGATGGATGATGGATGGTGGGTGGATGATGGATGGTTGATGGATGGTGGATGTATGGTGGATGGTGGATGGATGATGGATGGTTGATGGATGATGAATGGATGATGGATGGTGGATGGATGATGGATGGTTGATGGATGGTGGATGTATGGTGGATGGTGGATGGATGATGGATGATGGATGGTTGATGGATGATGAATGGATGATGGATGGTTGATGGATGATGAATGGATGATGGATGGTTGATGGATGGTGGATGTATGGTGGATGGTGGATGGATGATGGATGGTTGATGGATGATGAATGGATGATGGATGGTGGATGGATGATGGATGGTTGATGGATGGTGGATGTATGGTGGATGGTGGATGGATGATGGATGATGGATGGTTGATGGATGATGAATGGATGATGGATGGTTGATGGATGATGAATGGATGATGGATGGTTGATGGATGGTGGATGTATGGTGGATGGTGGATGGATGATGGATGGTTGATGGATGATGAATGGATGATGGATGGTGGATGGATGATGGATGGTTGATGGATGGTGGATGTATGGTGGATGGTGGATGGATGATGGATGATGGATGGTTGATGGATGATGAATGGATGATGGATGGTTGATGGATGATGAATGGATGATGGATGGTTGATGGATGGTGGATGTATGGTGGATGGTGGATGGATGATGGATGATGGATGGTTGATGGATGATGAATGGATGATGGATGGTGGATGGATGATGGATGGTTGATGGATGGTGGATGTATGGTGGATGGTGGATGGATGATGGATGATGGATGGTTGATGGATGATGAATGGATGATGGATGGTTGATGGATGATGAATGGATGATGGATGGTTGATGGATGGTGGATGTATGGTGGATGGTGGATGGATGATGGATGATGGATGGTTGATGGATGATGAATGGATGATGGATGGTTGATGGATGATGAATGGATGGTGGATGGTGGATGGATGATGGATGGTGGATGGTGGATGGATGATGGATGGTGGATGGATGGTGGATGTATGGTGGATGGTGGGTGGATGATGAATGGATGATGGATGGTTGATGGATGATGAATGGATGGTGGATGGTGGATGGATGATGGATGGTGGATGGTGGATGGATGGTGGATGGTGGATGGATGATGGATGGTTGATGGATGGTGGATGTATGGTGGATGGTGGGTGGATGATGAATGGATGATGGATGGTGGATGTATGGTGGATGGTGGATGGATGATGGATGGTTGATGGATGGTGGATGGTGGATGGTGGATGGTTGATGGATGATGGATGATGGATGGTTGATGGATGATGGATGGTTGATGGATGATGAATGGATGATGGATGGTGGATGGATGATGGATGGATGATGGATGATGGATGATGGATGGTTGATGGATGGTGGATGTATGGTGGATGGTGGATGGATGATGGATGATGGATGGTTGATGGATGATGAATGGATGATGGATGGTTGATGGATGATGAATGGATGATGGATGGTTGATGGATGGTGGATGTATGGTGGATGGTGGATGGATGATGGATGGTTGATGGATGATGAATGGATGATGGATGGTGGATGGATGATGGATGGTTGATGGATGGTGGATGTATGGTGGATGGTGGATGGATGATGGATGATGGATGGTTGATGGATGATGAATGGATGATGGATGGTTGATGGATGATGAATGGATGATGGATGGTTGATGGATGGTGGATGTATGGTGGATGGTGGATGGATGATGGATGGTTGATGGATGATGAATGGATGATGGATGGTGGATGGATGATGGATGGTTGATGGATGGTGGATGTATGGTGGATGGTGGATGGATGATGGATGATGGATGGTTGATGGATGATGAATGGATGATGGATGGTTGATGGATGATGAATGGATGATGGATGGTTGATGGATGGTGGATGTATGGTGGATGGTGGATGGATGATGGATGATGGATGGTTGATGGATGATGAATGGATGATGGATGGTGGATGGATGATGGATGGTTGATGGATGGTGGATGTATGGTGGATGGTGGATGGATGATGGATGATGGATGGTTGATGGATGATGAATGGATGATGGATGGTTGATGGATGATGAATGGATGATGGATGGTTGATGGATGGTGGATGTATGGTGGATGGTGGATGGATGATGGATGATGGATGGTTGATGGATGATGAATGGATGATGGATGGTTGATGGATGATGAATGGATGGTGGATGGTGGATGGATGATGGATGGTGGATGGTGGATGGATGATGGATGGTGGATGGATGGTGGATGTATGGTGGATGGTGGGTGGATGATGAATGGATGATGGATGGTTGATGGATGATGAATGGATGGTGGATGGTGGATGGATGATGGATGGTGGATGGTGGATGGATGGTGGATGGTGGATGGATGATGGATGGTTGATGGATGGTGGATGTATGGTGGATGGTGGGTGGATGATGAATGGATGATGGATGGTGGATGTATGGTGGATGGTGGATGGATGATGGATGGTTGATGGATGGTGGATGGTGGATGGTGGATGGTTGATGGATGATGGATGATGGATGGTGGATGGATGATGGATGGTTGATGGATGATGAATGGATGATGGATGGTGGATGGATGATGGATGGATGATGGATGATGGATGATGGATGGTTGATGGATGGTGGATGTATGGTGGATGGTGGGTGGATGATGGATGATGGATGGTGGGTGGATGATGAATGGATGATGGATGATGGATGGTGGATGGTGGATGGATGATGGATGGTGGATGTATGGTGGATGGTGGGTGGATGATGGATGATGGATGGTTGATGGATGATGAATGGATGATGGATGGTGGATGGATGATGGATGGTTGATGGATGGTGGATGTATGGTGGATGGTGGGTGGATGATGGATGATGGATGGTGGGTGGATGATGAATGGATGATGGATGATGGATGGTGGATGGTGGATGGATGATGGATGGTGGATGGAGGGTGGATGATGGATGATGGATGGGTAGATGGATGGTGGATGGTGGATGATGGATGGTGGGTGGTGGGTGGTGGATGGTGGGTGGTGGGTGGGTGGGCGGGTTGTTGGGCAGATGGGTGGATAACAGATAGATGGGTGGGCAGACAGCCTGGTTGGGTGGTTTGGAGGCAGCAGCTCCGAGAGGAAGGCTGGCTGAGGACGGGCTGGTCTCCTGGGTTCCCGCTGGGGCCCCTGAGCCGCTTGTTCAGGGCTCCTGTCCGTTTCCAGGGTGACATCCAGCAACTGCTCTTCGTCTCGGACCACCGGGCGGCGTACGATTACTGCGAGCACTACAGCCCCGACTGCGACACGGCCGTCCCCGACACCCCCCAGTCTCAGGACCCCAACCCAGACGAATACGTGAGTCGGCAGCTGGGCTGGTAGTGGTGGGGGGCAGTGGGCCAGGCAGGCGGGGGGTAGGGGGAGACTCGGGGGTGTGGCACCTCCATGGTCAATAACCCACCGGGCAGGACTATGACCGAGTCACCCCGGACGCGTGTCATGAACCCTCTCCCTAAGCTTCAAGCAAGATGGCGAGGTGTCTCTTGTTCCCTCAGCCCTGGCAGGGGTCTGTGTCCCGGGCAGGGGGCCTGTGGCCCGGGCAGGGCCTGTGGCCTGGGAAGGGGGCCTGTGGCTGGGCAGGGGGCCTGTGGCTGGGCAGGGGGTCTGTAGCCCGGGCAGGGGGTCTGTGTCCCGGGCAGGGGCCTGTGGCCCGGGCAGGGGGCGTGTGTCCGGGCAGGGGTCAGTGGCCGGGGCAGGGGCCTGTGACCCGGGCAGGGGTCTGTGGGCAGAGGCGCCGCAGGTGCCTGGGCTGAGTCCGCGGGCGCTGAGGGCTGCTCATTGCGAGCCACGGGCCCCGGACCCCGGCGTGGCCGCTCCGAGGAGCAGCGCGTCCCGAAGGTCTCAGGACTGTGTCCGGAGCTGCGTCCCCTCCCGTGACCTCTGCGGTCTGGGTCCGTCTTTGCCTCCTCCTGCCCTCACACCCCAGCGGCGCCTGGTTAACGTTTCTGGCAGTCCCTCCCCTGCTGCCAGCGCGAACCCTCCCGGCCCTGCTCAGCTCCCACGCCCAGTCCTGCTCTCCACCTCCCCCGCCTCCCTCCTTCCACCTCCTGCCAGACACGGCGAGGCCCCAGGAGGCTGCGGGGCCCAACCCCCACAGCTGGATGGTGCCCGCAGCGGAGTCCCAGTGGCCAGGCCTCCTGGTCCCTGCCGTGCAAATGTCCTGGGGCCGGGGCTTCCCCGCTGTGGTCGGGGAGGCCTCCCTCCTGGTGACAGAGCCCTAGATTGGCTGGTTGGCGGACCCTCGGGTTCTAAAGGGTCAGAGCGACTGGGCCTCTTGGGACTCAGTTTTCTCCGAAGGGGACCTGGGCCGTTTCCCCCCCGGGCCTCTCGGGGGCTGGCTCAGCTTCCCACGTCGCTGGGGGGTTCGTGCCCGGACGGGGGCGTGGCATATGGAGTCCACGCCTCCCGCCGAGCCCGGCGTGGAGAGAGCAGGGTCTCCTGACCGGCCCCTCCGTCCTCACGAGCCTGTCTCCTCCCAGTACCCGGAGGGCGACGGGGACAGTGAGCCCTACTACTACGAGTACCCCTACTATGAGGACACGGACGACCCCGGCAAGGAGCCCGCCGCCACCAAGGAGCCCGTGGAGGCCGCTAAGGAGACCACGGAGATTGCCGAGGTGAGGCCAGCGGGCAGCGGCCGGGGTGGGGGAGGGGGAGGCGGAGGGGGAAGGGGGAGGGGGAGGGGGAGAAGGAAGCTGTGAGAGGGAATGTGGGGCCGCCCAGTAGGCGTGGGTGGGGGCTCGGCCCCATGTGATGGCCGCACGCGATGCGTGTTGGAAGACGGTGTCCGCGGTGACGTGTGACCTCGGGCTGAGGGGTGAAGGGGCACCGTCCCCTCCCCAAGGTGCTGGGAGACTGGCTGATCCTGTTCTGTCTGGAACGTTCTCTCACTTTTTCTGGTTACTCTTCACCCAAGGATGTTTCCCGTTGATTTTTAGAGATAGTGTAAGAGAGAGGGAGAGACGGAGAGAACAATTGATGTGAGAGACACACATCGATTGGTTGCCTCCTGCACACCCCTGCCTGGGGCTGGGGATCGAGCCTGCAACCGAGGTACGTGCCCTTGATCGGGAATCGAACCCCAGACCCTTCAGTCCTCGGGCCGGCGCTCCATCCACTGAGCCACACCAGCCAGGGCACGTTCTCTTACTTCTAAGACAAGGGTCTGAGATACAATTCACCCTTTCCAAGTGTGCGGTCCGTCCCCAGCATCCTCCTGGCTGGGCTGCCTCCTCCTGGGCCCGGGGTGGCCCGGCACCCAGAGTCCACAGGGGTCTTGGCTGAATGGGCCAGGCTGTGGGGCAGAGGAACCCCAAGACCCAGCCCTGCCTCTCCCCGCCCTCAGGCGCTGACTCTGCCCCCCACGGGGGCCCCTCCCGTGCCCGACACCAGCGAGGGGGCCGGGAAGGAGGACCCGGACTCACTGGACTACGACTACGTGCCCAGCGAGGACTACTACACGCCGTCCCCGTACGAGGACAGCTACGGCGAGGGCCTCGGGGCCGAGGTGCCCACCAGCACGGCCGGCACCGCCAACGCCTCCAACGTAATTGCTTTTCTCCTGCGTGGGCTCGGCTGGGGCCGGGAGGTCAGGACCCTGGGTCCTTCTCTCGGCCCCTCCCCGGCGTCCGGTGCAGGCGGAGGTGGGCGAGGACAGGTGCTGGCGGACCGACCGTGTCCGGTCTGGGGCCGGGGCGGGTCAGGCGGGACAAGGGTTCGAGCCGGGGGTCTGAACGTGGCGTGAAGCGGGTGCTCTGGGCAGCGGCCTGGGGCAGTGATGGGTCTCGCTCTCAGTCACTGCATGGCCTGTGCGCCCGCCTCCTGGGGCCGTGGCCCAGCTTTCGGGTCAGGGAGGGACCCAGCACAGCGCCCGCCCGGCACACAGGAAAGCTAACGCTTTGTCTGCCATAAGCGTGTATAGACGCCAGGATGGCTTCCGGTTTGGACGCGTGGCAGGTAGCTGGCCACATTCTCGGCGGCCACGGAGCGGACACGCTGGTCCTCCTGGGTGCAGACCCCTGTGTCGCGGGCGTGGGATTAGGGTCATGTTATCCCGAGACCCTGAGACCCGTGGGGGCGCCCTGAGGGCACCGCCGAGGTGGCCCGGGGTCTCGGGGAGGCTGGGGCAGTGCCCGTGGTGAGTGAGGAGGCGCAGAGAGACCAGGGACCCCAGGAGCTGCCCTAGAAGTTAGGCGCCAGGCCTGGGAGGCCGCTGACCCCGAGCCCCAGGTCGCGGCCCCGGGCCCAGCAGGGAGGGGCCTCTCTCAGCGGCTCCCCTGCCCCTCCCGCTCCGTCCCCAGCCGGCCCCGCCCCCGGTGGAGGGGAAGGAGGACCTGGACGGCGAGTTCACGGAGGAAACCATCAAGAACCTGGACGAGAATGAGAGCTACTACGACCCCTACTACGACCCCACCGTGTCCCCGTCCGAGATCGGCCCGGGCATGCCCGCCAACCAGGACACCATCTTCGAGGGGGTGAGTGCGGCGCGGCCCTTCCTGGCGGCCTCCGGGGCGTGACAGCCCGGGTGGCCCTGCTGGGGGAGCGTGATCACGGCCTCACGGTCCCCTCCGCTGTCCCTGTCCTCTCATTCCCTCCGTCTGCGCTTCTCACCCCCAGATCGACGGACCGCGGGGCGAGAAAGGTCAAAAGGGAGAGCCCGCCATCATTGAGCCCGTAAGGACGTTTTCTTACCCTGGTCTCTCTGGTCCGCGGGGGGCCAGGGTCCGGGGGGGCCAGGGTCCGGGGGGGCCAGGGTCTGGGGGGGCCAGGGTCCGGGGGGACCAGGGTCTGGGGGGGGCCAGGGTCCGGGGGGACCAGGGTCCGGGGGGACCAGGGTCTGGGGGGGCCAGGGTCCGGGGGGGGCCAGGGTCAATGGGGGGCCAGGGTCTGCAGGGGCCCAGGGTCTGCGGGGGGCCAGGGTCCGTGGGGGGCCAGGGTCTGGGGGGGGCCAGAGTCTGGGGGGGCCAGGGTCAATGGGGGGCCAGGGTCCGGGGGGACCAGGGTCTGGGGGGGGCCAGGGTCCGGGGGGGCCAGGGTCCGGGGGGGCCAGGGTCAATGGGGGGCCAGGGTCTGCAGGGGGCCAGGGTCTGCGGGGGGCCAGGGTCTGCGGGGGGCCAGGGTCTGGGGGGGGCCAGAGTCTGGGGGAACCAGAGTCCGTGGGGGGCCAGGGTCCGGGTGGGGCCAGGGTCGGGGGGGGGCCAGGGTCGGGGGGGCCAGGGTCCACGGGGGGGCCAGGGTCCGCAGGGGGCCAGGGTCCGCAGGGGGCCAGGGTCTGGGGGAGGGGCTAGGGTCTGGGGGGCCTCGGAGAGCCGGGCTCCCGGGTCTCAGCGCGTCCCTGTCCTGTCTCTTCCAGGGCATGCTCTTGGAGGGGCCACCAGGCCCCGAAGGCCCCGCGGTGAGTGTCACCTTTTATTTCCATGACGTGTGGGAGGTGCTGGGTGGGCGATCAGGGTCACCCCTTAAACTCCTGACGGAAGAGACAGTTTGCTGCCTCGAGCCGACGCCGGGGCCAGCCCGTGGGAACGGGTGCTGCCTCTGAACTCTGCTCTGATTTTAATTTAATTCCAGGGCCTCCCGGGACCTCCAGGGACGATGGGTCCCACGGGCCAAGTGGGCGACCCTGGAGAAAGGGTAAGGGCCGCCTCGGCTCCCGGGGTCCCCTGCTCTGTGATGGACGTTGCCACGGCGACTTCCTTCTCCCAGTTGCCGTGGCCCCATAGCCTCTCACGCCACCCGCTTCCTGCGCCCAGTCTCCCAGGGGAGGGGCGGTCGGCTCTGGCCCGGGGCTCGTGTCCCACCCAGGCCGCCAGTCCGAGTGACAGCGACCCCGCAGCTGCTGGGCCAGAGCTCAGGGCTCCCGGATCTGCCAGGACCCTCCTCATCCGAGAGCCCCGGCCTCGATTCCTTCTGATCCCCTTCTGTCCTGGAAACCAGGGGGCTTCTCTGGAGCAGATGGGTGCGTTCCGGGGTCACCTGGGCCGAGGGCCGCACCTCCGGGTCCCTGCAGGGGAGATGAGGCCTGGGCCCAGGAGGTCGCGGCTCCATCCTGACACCTAGCGGGGCTTTGCGGGACTGCAGCGGTGGGCAGCTGCTCGGCTTGGCCTTCACAATCTTTTCCTTTCACGGTGGTTTCCGTGCTGGACATGAACCGCTGGGTGAGCCCGCGGCTGAGGAGCTGACAGCGGCTAAGCCGCGGGTGAGAGAAGCGTGTGTGCGCCCTAATGGGCGTTCGCCCCCAGGGGGCAGGTGCCGGAGGCCTGCCCCGAAGCTGCCCCGCAGGGAGGCCGGGGCTTTGCCTGTCAGGCCCTCGGGCTGCGGGCGGCGCCCGGGGCGATTGGCCGGATGCCCGCGGTGGAGCCGCTGAGCTCCGGGTCAGCAGCTGGGACAGGGAGGCTCCCCTCGCTCCCTGTGGCCGGGTGACCGCTGAGCGTCCTGCCTGGGTGGGGCCTCGAGCAGGACTCTGCCATTTGTGTGTGCATCTGTGTGTGGGTGCACGTGTGTACCTGTGTGTATAACTCTGTGTACGCGTGTGCGTGCATGTGTGTAAATCTGTGTGCATGCGTGTATATATGTGCATGCGTGTATATGTGTGCATGTGCGTAAATCTGTGTGTATATGTGTGCATGTGTGTGTATGTGTGCATGTGTGTGTATGTATTGGCCGGTGGCTCTGGGGGCCCAGAGTAGGCAGCTCGTTCTTCGTGGCCTCAGCTGACCTATAGGCTGCCTGGCTCCCATGGTCCCTGTCTTGCTGGCACCCTGCTCCCCCCCCAGCCCCACCCCCCCCCCCCCGCCATCATAGTTCCAGACAAGCAGGTGGGCCTGCTCTCCCGCCGCATGGCCTGAATGCTGCAGTGGGGCGGCATGTCTACCCACGCTCCAAAGGCCCACGGGAGACGGGTGGTGCTGGTCCTCCCACAGCTGTCAGCAGTTGGACCCATGAGTGTGGTGAAGTCCACACGACAAAGAGAGGGGCCACGTGGCATAGCAGACGCTGCTTTCTCTCTTAGATGTAGGATGGGGTGATGTGCTGTGCGTTGTGCCGGATATGACTGATCTCTCTCAACCTCAGTGTTGTGTCTGAGCAGGTGCTCCCTGTGTCTGAGCAGGTGCTCCCGTGTGTCTGAGCAGGTGCTCCCTGAGTCTGAGCAGGTGCTCCCTGTGTCTGAGCAGGTGCTCCCTGTGTCTGAGCAGGTGCTCCCCGTGTGTCCGAGCAGGTGCTCCCTGTGTCTGAGCAGGTGCTCCCGTGTGTCTGAGCAGGTGCTCCCTGAGTCTGAGCAGGTGCTCCCTGAGTCTGAGCAGGTGCTCCCGTGTGTCTGAGCAGGTGC
Organism: Myotis myotis; assembly: GCF_014108235.1. Lineage (NCBI taxonomy): Eukaryota > Metazoa > Chordata > Mammalia > Chiroptera > Vespertilionidae > Myotis > Myotis myotis. Next base: position 81,917 of record NW_023416316.1, on the reverse strand, counting down.
TCCCCGTGTGTCTGAGCAGGTGCTCCCCGTGTGTCTGAGCAGGTGCTCCCTGTGTCTGAGCAGGTGCTCCCGTGTGTCTGAGCAGGTGCTCCGTGTGTGTCCGAGCAGGTGCTCCCTGAGTCTGAGCAGGTGCTCCCGTGTGTCTGAGCAGATGCTCCCCGTGTGTCTGAGCAGGTGCTCCCCGTGTGTCCAAGCAGATGCTCTCCGTGTCTGAGCAGGTGCTCCCTGTGTGTCTGAGCAGGTGCTCCCTGAGTCTGAACAGGTGCTCCCCGTGTGTCTGAGCAGGTGCTCCCCGTGTGTCTGAGCAGGTGCTCCCTGTGTCCGAGCAGGTGCTCTGTGTGTGTCTGAGCAGGTGCTCCCGTGTGTCCGAGCAGGTGCTCCCCGTGTGTCTGAGCAGGTGCTCCCCGGGTCCGAGCAGGTGGCCGCGTTGACCCTCTTCCTCTGAGCTACCCCAGGCAGAGTCAGCAGGCGGACGGGCCCTCACTGACAGCGCAGAGGAGGCCGCTCTGAGCAGCCGGCCGGCTCCCACGGGGCTGCTGCCGGTTTGGGCCCGAGACCTGGAAGGGTGGCTCGGGGGTGGACGCCCTGAAGCTCCACCCCTGACCCTCCTGGAGGGTCACCTCGCTGGACCCGCCCGGACCTCGTCCTTCCTCATCCCTCCCCCCGGGAGCATTTCCTCATCCCGACCCCACAGCAACGCCCCTTCTCTGGGCTGGGGTTCTGGAATATTCCGGCTCAGGGCCTTGCACTGCTCTGTGCTTGTCCAGCATGTTTCCGGCTGGGCCGTGGCTCCCACCCGCCTCCCGCCCAGCCCAGCTCGTCCCTCTGCACTCTGACCAGGCCCTCTTGGCCCCTCTGTCCACAGGGTCCCCCTGGGCGACCAGGTCTTCCGGGGGCCGACGGGCTGCCCGGCCCCCCTGGGACCATGCTCATGCTGCCCGTGAGTAGCCCGACTTGTGGGGGCGCGGCTGATGGGGGTGCGCGGTCGATGGGGAGGGGGCCCTGGGCTCTGTTTCTGAGGGGGACAATCTCCTGGCCACAGACTCGCCCCAGCCAGGGCGCACCGTGTCCTAGAGGCAGGCTCCTCTGGGGGGGGGGCGCCTTCACAGAGGAGTGGACCCCAGGGGCGCCCAGGGCTGCCCCCCCCCGAGGGGATGGAGTCAGGTCCCTGGAGGAAAGCTGTGCCATCTGCCTGGTGTCAGACATCCCGTCACCACTTGGGCCCCGAGTGGGCGTGTTTGCCAGCGGGTCCCTCTGGGAGCTTGCCCTGCCAGTGACCTTGTGGGTGAAGGTCATGGGGCATCTCCTTCATGGGGAGCCCAGGCCTCGGGGAGAGTATGTGGTTGGTCGGGACATTGGTCTTCTGAGTGTCTGTCTGTCTGACTGTCTGATACCGGGGCAGCTGGGCGCGGCTCAGGGCACCCGCTGGAACGAGGCGTCCTCGCGAGGCCTCCCCGGTGCAGGCGTCTGCCTGGGCCCTTGGCGTTTCCTCGTAGCACCTTGGGGCCGTGGGGTCTCAGGGTGGACGCCACCAGTGCCAGGAAGGGCTTCCCGGGCACGGGGAGGGTCTCCGCAGGCCCCGGGCTGAAGTTGGCACAGTAGGGCGGCGTGCACGGGGTGGGGGCGGGTAGAAGCTGCCCAACCAGACCTGTGAGGCTCGACTTCACCCCGGAGGCCGACGGGCACTGCCCAACCCTGGGGTCCAGTGTGGCACCCCCATCAGAGCACCCTTGGTGACCCCCGTCTTACCCCACAGTTCCGGTTTGGAGGGGGAGGCGATGCCGGCTCCAAAGGCCCCATGGTCTCAGCCCAGGAGTCCCAGGCTCAAGCCATCCTGCAGCAGGCGCGGGTGAGTGCGAGGGGCCTGGGGGGTGGGGCCTGGGTGAGTGGCGAGGGGTACCTGGCATGGGGCACTGGGGCACAGGGCCAGCCCTCTCAGCAGGCCCGGGTGAGTGGCCCTGCGATGGGCAGACACTTCCGAGAGCCCCTCGCTCGGCCTGGGGTCCCGCGGAGCCTGCGTCCTCACCGCTCCCCTCTGCACGTTAGCTGGTCAGTGGGCTGAGCCTGTGATATGAGGCCGGGAGTGAGAGAGACGCCCCCTGTGCGCTGGGCTGGGGGTGCCGCTCAGCAGCCTTGCCGGCCGCCTCCCAGGCCCCAGCCAGCGGGTGGCGCTGATGATCAGAACGGGGACCGGGGCAGTTGTGGGACAGCGGGAGCATCGCGTGGCCGCGGTGGATAAACTGCCCGCGGATGCCGGGCGGTGCGTGACCAAGCCGGCTGCAAGGCTCATCGCCCGCCTGCCTGCTGGCCGCGCCGCCTGGTGCCTGGCAATTGGAGCCGAGAGGGGGCGATGGGCTGGCAGGATTTTGAAACAAAACCTCCTCCCACAGGAAAGCTTCCGTGGGTGGGGTGGGCGCAGGCAGCACGGGGCGGGCAGGCTGACTGCGGGGCAGGTGTGCGCCCGTGGTGGGCGGGTGGGACGGGGTCTCGCGGGGGGTGGGCGGGAGGACACCCCCACAGGTGTCTGTTGGCTGCGGCTCCGGCTGCTGCCTCTGGAACTGAGTTCCCCTCAGAAGGGCTCCCCAACCACTGGAGGGCGCCAGACCGCCTCAGAATGAACCGCTGTCAGCCCGGGCACACGTGCAGCACACTCCCCCCCGCCCAGCCCGGGCACACGTGTAGCACACTCCCCAGCCGCCCAGGCCGGGCACACGTGTAGCACACTCCCCCCCGCCCAGGCCGGGCACACGTGTAGCACACTCCCCCCCCGCCCAGGCCGGGCACACGTGTAGCACACTCCCCCCCCGCCCAGGCCGGGCACACGTGTAGCACACTCCCCCCCGCCCAGCCCGGGCACACGTGTAGCACACTCCCCAGCCGCCCAGCCCGGGCACACGTGTAGCACACTCCCCCCCGCCCAGCCCGGGCACACGTGTAGCACACTCCCCAGCCGCCCAGCCCGGGCACACGTGTAGCACACTCCCCAGCCGCCCAGCCCGGGCACACGTGTAGCACACTCCCCCCGCCCAGCCCGGGCACACGTGTAGCACACTCCCCCCCGCCCAGGCCGGGCACACGTGTAGCACACTCCCCAGCCGCCCAGGCCGGGCACACGTGTAGCACACTCCCCAGCCGCCCAGGCTGGGCACACGTGTAGCACACTCCCCAGCCGCCCAGGCCGGGCACACGTGTAGCACACTCCCCAGCCGCCCAGGCCCAGCCAGGGCTGTGTTGCCAGCTCACTCCGAGGGCGGGGCTGGGGAGCCAGGAAGGAGGGCAGCACAGGCTCTGAGCACCCCAGGTGGAGGGAGCCCCTCCCCAAAGCGGGAAAGGCACCCACCTGGGTCCACCCTCCGGGCCACCCCCTTCTCTGTTTGTCGTGGCTGGTGCAGGAGCCCCAGAGGAGCCGAGGGGGGGTTTTGGGCTGCCTCCCACCGCCTCCCAGTGAGCAGCCCCTGCCCCGGCGGCTCCTGCCCCGGCGGCCCCCTTCCCGGCGGCCGCTCACCTCTCTCAGCCGGTCCTGTTTCTCTTGCAGTTGGCGCTGAGGGGCCCGGCCGGCCCCATGGGTCTGACTGGGAGGCCTGGCCCGGTGGTAAGTCACCAGCGGGGGAGCCGGGGGCACGCGGCGAGGGTGGGAGAGGATTGGGCGCCTTTAGCGTCACCGTCACCCACGCCGACTCAGGGGCGCTGGTGGGGGGCGGCCTGGGCGGGCGGGGCGGGCGTGGGTCCGGGGCCGGGAAGCCTCGGTGCTGGCACTGGCACTGGCTGCGGCTTTGCCCCGCGCTCTGGGCCTCTTCCTTTCGGGGTTCAGCTGAGGGCAGTGTGTGGGGCACGGGGCCTGCAGAGGGGACCCCGGGCACTGCCCGGAGGTTTAAACGCTCCGTGTCCCACCGCCATTCCCCGGGGGAGGGACCGGCCGCTGCCCGCCCCCCCCTTGCACTCAGCGCCCTCCCATGCGCGTGGCTTGGGCGCCCCCTCGGGCATCCTGGCTGCGGGCCCTGGGATGTCCGCACACTGCCCGACCCGCAGGCTGCGCCCTGTGGTCAGGTTCACCCCGAAGGTCACCGTGGCTCTGGTCCCCCCACCGTCCACAGTTTCCCTCGAAACTAGGAGGAGACCCCAGCAATGAGCCCTCACCCCCGCCCGCGGGGTCGGGTTCTGTCCCAGGCGGGCAGGGCTGGGTCGCCGCCCTCACGGGGGAGCCCTGCCCACGGGGGACCCCAGTCGTTTCTGCGCCCCAGCCCCGGCCACGCAGCCTTCACCTGCCGCGTTCCTAACCAGCCGTGTCTCCACAGGGCCCTCCCGGGAGCGGAGGCTTGAAGGGCGAGCCGGGCGACATGGGTCCGCAGGTGCGTGGCCCCCGGCCTGGCTCTTTGCAGGGGCATCTCGGGGTGGGGGAGGCTGTGACTCAGGGGGGGGGTGCCCCAAGGCGGCATGTCTTCAAGGAGGTCCGTGGGGATTGTCGCGTGCTGGGATGCGGGAGGGGAACGGAAGTCAGGTGACCGTGCGGGAGGCGCTGGCGCTCTGTGCCTGGCCCTCGCCCTGTCCCGGGGTGGGTGCCCTCGAGCGAGCCGCGAGGAGGTCGAGCCACAGGGACAGGAGTTTGCTTTTATCTCTGAGACGCCTGGACAGGAACTGACCTTTGCCCTTTGACCTCGGACAGGGCCCCCGAGGGGTGCAGGGCCCGCCCGGCCCAACGGGAAAGCCTGGAAGAAGGGTGAGTGTTTCTGGCCCCGGACCGGCTGGGCACCGACGGGGCGGGGGTCCGAGCCATGTGCCCTCCACTCCCACCGAGAAGGCCGGGCCGGAAGCCGGCTGCTGCCTCCTGTCCCGGGCGGGGCTATCTCCCTGCCGGTCCCCCTCCCGGGCGAGCCGGGCCCATGAGCTTCTCCCGGGACTCGCCGGCCTCTGCCTCCCCGGCCTCTGGCCTCCGTCCTGAGCGTGTGCATTTAGTTTAACAAACATTTTAAAAAATATACCTTGACTGACTTCAGAGAGGAAGGGAGAGGGAGAGAGAGAGAAACATCAATGATGAGAGGGAATCATTGATCGCTGCCTCCTGCACACCCCACACTGGGAGTGGCCTGTGCCCTGACCGGGAATGGCTCCGGGACCTCCTGGTTCGCAGGTCGGTGCTCAGCCCCTGAGCCGCACGGCCGGGCCCGATCATCCGACTTTAGCTTGAATTCCAAGCAGCTGGAAGGAACTGCGCTGGCTGGACGGCGGGGCCCCGTTCCCCTGAGTCTCGGCCGGCAGCCCCGCAGGCTGACCTGGCCCCTTAGTCCCTCTCCCCCGAGAGGTCTCGCCTGCGCCTCATGCCATCACCTCCAGGCACAGAGGGGCACGTGGCGTTGCCCCTGCGGGTCGTCCCCGACGGCGAGGCCCGGGAGCAGAGCCCCCTGGAGGCGTCCAGCAGCCGGACTCCGGTTCTGGCCGCCTGGGCTGGGCACTGCCCTCGGCTTCACGGGAGCCACCGCTCGGTGCCGACCCTTTGCCTCCTGTGTCCCAGGGCCGGGCTGGCAGCGACGGCGCGAGAGGGATGCCTGGCCAGACTGGCCCCAAGGTAGGCGCCACGCATGGCCCCGCGTGTCCTGGCCACGGCTTCGCTGTCCTCGTGCTGATGATGTGGCTGACACGCCGGTTATACTGATGGACAGGATTATGGGGACAAGTAGTGATGCTCACACCCATATGGGTAGGGTCTGGGGGAGGGAGGACCTGTTTGGGCCCCTCTGGGCCCAGGCACGTGCCCTGACCGGGAGTCGATTGAACTGTGACCCCCGGGGTGGCGGGTGGATTTCACGAGCACGTGTGACAGTTAGTTTGGGCGCACATCTGCTGCTTTTGTGTGGGAGGTGAGCCGGCGGGTGGCCCTGGGACAAGAGGGGAGAGGAGGTGGGGATACGGACCCAGGGCAAGAATATGCGGGGCCCCGGGCGCAGGACGCTGCCCGACGGCGTCCCTGTGCGGCGTGGCCCTGAGCAGCCTCTGTCCTCCCACAGGGCGACCGCGGCTTCGACGGGCTGGCAGGGCTGCCCGGAGAGAAGGGCCACCGGGTGAGTGCCCAGGGTGGGGAGGGCCGTGCCCAGCCCGAGGTCCCGGTGGCCTGCGTGCGGCAGGCGGTGTCTCCGGAGGCCCTTCCCCCGGCCTCAGGTTGCTGGGGTGCGGCTGGGTCCCCTCGATTCCAACGTGGCCGCTGCAGGCGCCTCCCGGGGGCGATGAACGTGGCGTGAAGCTTTGCGGGTGGAGGCGCCAGGAGCGGATCTTCTCCGGCGTGTGATGGGGACGCGGCGGCCCAGTCCCGGGGGGCGGTGGGGGGCGGGGCAGCTCCTCCCGAAAATCACCTTCTGGTGGACAGGCCTCGGCGCGGGAGGCGTGGCTGCTCCCCTCCGCGTGGGCTCCGCACGCCGCCCCGAGCGGCTCCCTGGGGGCTTCTCCCCTTTCTCACTCATGGCGCCGCTTGCATTCATTCATTTATTTAAATATGTCTTTATTGATTTCAGAGAGGGAGAGAGAGAGAGAGAGACATCGATGAGGAGGGAGAATCTTTGATCGGCTGCCTCCTGCACTGCCCCCTAGTGGGGATTGAGCCGTATGTAACCCGGGCGTGTGAACTTGACCAGAATCCAACCTGGGACCTTTCAGTCCACAGGCTGGCGCTCTATCCACTGAGCCACCCCGGCTAGGGCATGACGCCTCTTTTATATTGAAGCACATTCTGGATATGCAGGCACGTGTGCGCACACGCACACACATAGACACATGCACATACATGTATGTATGCGCACGCACACATGTGAACACAGCCACAGGCACACATGTACATGCGCACACGCACACACATGAACACAGACACACACACATGCGCACACACTGTCAGTGGGGTCCGTCCGTCACACTCGGTGACACTGAGAGATGGCTGCTGTGGCTCAGCCAGTGCTGCTCGGCCTGCTGCCCCCAAGACGCCGGTTCCCGGTGTCAGCCTTTGCGGGGGAGCCGGCCAGGCCTCACCACGTCTCCCGCAGGGCCCCCCGACTCCACGAGGGGCTGCGTGGGGGATGGGGGTTTCCGTCTCAGAACTAGAGAAAGCCCACGGGGACGTGGGACAGGCGTGCGCGACCCCCTCAGTGGCTAACCTGGCTCTGCTTGGCTTCCAGGGTGACCCTGGCCCCTCGGGCCCGCCGGGACCGCCGGGAGAAGACGGAGACAGGGTACGTACCCGTGGGCCTCGCCGCCCCTGCCGTCCCCTCTCGGAGCCTGGCAGGAGGAGTGCGTGTGGCACACTGGTCGGTGGCAGGGACACTGCATGGGCGAGGCAGACGGGACCGTGGGGGGAAGCTGGGGAGGGGGGGCCGCGTGAGGCAGGCGCTGCGTCCTATTCTGGCTGGACGCGCTGAAGCGTCCCCAGGCGAGGCCTTAGCGTCCAGGCCTTAGCGTCCAGGCCTCCCTAATCTCTGGCCCCTGCTCCCCACAGGGTGATGACGGAGAAGTCGGGCCCCGAGGGCTGCCCGGGGAACCGGTAAGTGGCTGACCGGGCGGGATTCTGTGTCCTCACGGGGGGCTGGGGGGGGGGCACAGCTGCAGGAGGGACTCCCTCGGGGCTGAATCGGGGACCGTCTTCGAGCAGCGACAGCGAGGGGCTCAGCAGGGACCCAGAAACAGATATGGGGCTGGAGGATCGGTGGGGGGCGGGCAGAGGCGGAGCCCTGGCCGAGTCCGAATCACCTTCTCTCTCTCCTCTTGCAGGGGCCGCGCGGTCTGCTGGGGCCGAAGGGTCCTCCGGGCCCCCCGGGACCTCCTGTAAGTCCTGTCACCTGCTGTGTCTGTGCCCACCCCGTCCTCCCTGCGGCCCACTCGGGCATTCAGGCAGCCGGCTCACCGCACTGACCGCGGGCATGCTTGCCCAGGGCCAGTGCGCGGGCGGCCAGTGTGCGGGCAGCCGGTGTCGGGTGCCTGTGGCCAAAGGACCCCGGCGGCAGGTGTGGGTGGCGGGTGGCGGCCCGGAGCCAGCCGGCGTGACAGCCCTGTCCTCACGCGCACACACGTGCGCTGGTATGAACACCAACCTGGACGCCACGTGCTCCCTGCTGGACAGCACTTCCAGCAGCTTCTGGAAGTTCTAGAAGGAGGGAGAAGCCCATGGTTCCAGGGCGGCTTCCCCAGGGCGGCCCGGCCCGTCCTGTCCACCCTCCTCGGCCCCTCTGCCCTGGGCTCACCTGCTTCCCGCGAACGCTGGACCTGCCCCCCTCCCCGCGGGGCCTGGAGCTCCGCACCCCGCGCCCATCAAGACCTTAGGGTCTCTTTGGGGCCAGGGCTGCCCCTGCCCCAGGGCCGTGCGTCCTGTGACATGCGGGCCGGGCCGGGCCGAGCGTGGGGAGCGGGCTTTCCCGCGGAGGCGCCTTCGCCCACATTCAGTCTCCGCTTCCATCCCCTCTAGGGCGTGACGGGGATGGACGGCCAGCCGGGCCCCAAGGGAAGCGTGGTAAGTGTCCGGGGCCCCGCCACCCGGCCTCGCGGGGTCCCCAGGCGGCGCGCACAGCCGGGCCAGGGCGATGTCACCCCGAGACCAGACGGGCTGTGTGGAGGAGACCTGCCCGAGCCCGGGCGCAGGTGGGCAGCCCCGCGGGAGAGCTCACGCCAGCCGGGGCCGGTCAGCCGGCGTGGGGGGTCCCTCCTCACTGTGGGGGCGTGAGGGGCACCCCTGGGCCCCGCCGCCACGTGTGGTCTCTGGGCGCTGGCTGGGGGCGCTCTTCATGCCCCCCGTGTGGCGGGAGGGTGGGAATTTTCTGGTCAGTTGCTCTCACCTGCCCCCTGCCGGCTGTCTGGCCTGCGTTTCAGAGCAAATGGGTGCTCGGGCCCCAGGTCGCGAGCCTTGCAGGTGCTCGTCTGGGCCGCCGGCCTCTCCCGTGGGCAGCCTCCTGGGTGCTCGCGTCGGGGATGAGACAGACTGGAAGGCCGGGAGGCCGGGAGTGGGAGGCCCAGACCCCCCAAAGAAGGGATGCAGTCCCCCTGCCCACCCTTCAGAGCCCCCTTCAGTGCCTTTGCTTTCATTTCCTGCAGGGTCCCCAGGGCGAGCCCGGCCCCCCCGGACAGCAGGGCAACCCAGGCGCCCAGGTAAGCGAGTCGGGTGGGTTTCGGGGCGGCAGGAGGCACAGGGTTCAATGTGGTGCCTGGGCCCGAGCCCCACTGAGCTGCCCGTGCTGCTGGCCGCCTGAAGGGGCTGCAGCTTGGAGGTGGCCTGGAACCCGGGCGGGTGCCGGAGGAGAGACGAGGGGAGGGGGGAAGAGGGGAGGGGGGAGGGGGGCGAGGGGAGGCGTGGGGAGGAGGGGAGGTTCCCAGCCACCAGTTCCTGACCTTTCCACCTGCTCTTCCCCTTCCCAGGGTCTGCCAGGCCCCCAGGGCGCCATCGGGCCCCCAGGAGAGAAGGTAGGTGGGCTGGGCTGGGCATAGGGCACCCTCGCCTGCCTGTGGGGTGCGGTCCAGGCCGGGGAGGCGTGCGGGGCATTGCCAGCTCGGGATGCGAGCCTTTGTCCTCCCCAGGGTGGGGGAAGCTCAGAGCAACAGGCCCAGAGGTGTGGGTCCTTCTTATTCACTGATTTATAAATTCACTCACTCACTCTCTCACTCTCTCATTTATTCATTCATTCATTCACTCTCTAGCCCTGTATAGGGGGACCAGATTTAGGAACAAGAGTAATATGGGGGCTCCGTTTAATTTGAACCTGGCCGGGCCTGCCTCCACCTGGGGCCCTGCCTCCACCTGGGGTCCCTCCCCCACCTGGCTGGGCATTTGTTCCCATTGCAACACCGAAGGCCCTGGGGCAGCGAAGGCTGACCCGGCCTCGCCGGTGCTCCATGTGCTGGAGGCTTCCAAGCCGACGGGCTGGGGATTGCCTCTGTGCATCCTTCAGCAAATGGCCTTTGACAGAAATGGCGAAAGTCCCCGTGGGGCGTGCAGGGCAGGTGGCAGCTGGGAGCCGGCGCCAGCTCACGGGGTCTGCTTTGTTCCAGGGCCCCCTGGGTAAGCCCGGCCTCCCAGGAATGCCCGGCGCCGACGGACCCCCGGTGAGTACCCTGCTCGCCGCGCCCCTCACGGCCCCGTCCCTGCCCAGGGTTGGCTGGGACCCAGGCTCCGGGCCGGCCACGTGCGTGGCTGTCACTCACGGTCCCACCTGCTTTGGCGAAGACCCACAGGAGACCTTGAGCCGGATGGCTGCAGAGGACTGGGCTTGGGACACGCTTTCCGGAACGTGTCTCCATGAGGGGTGGTGACTGCAGGAGTGGGAACGTGGTTACTGTTGGAGGCGCGCGGGCTGTCGGGACCCAGCCTCGCCGCCTTCCCTCCGGAGGCTGGGCTGGCGCAGGCGGGGCCTGTCCCCGGAGTTGGAAAGGAGGGAGGCGTGCGCGAGTGTATTTTTAGGGCTCACGCACCCAGCAGGGGTGGTGGGCGGGAGCAGGCAACGTGCAAGCACGCAGCTGTGGAGCCAGACCGGTGCTGCCTAGAAATAGCGTCGGTGACAGATCAGGCTGTGGGGGCGGGGGGGGGGGGGGGTGACGCATGAGGCCCGGCGTGGGGGTAGCCGTGTCCCTGCGCCCGCCACCCTCTCTGTAAGTCGCTGGTGGGTTTTTTGGGTCTTTTTGGAATATTCAGTTGGGGGTGCGTAGAGCCCATTTCAGAAAACAAGATGAGCCGTGTAATTATTCCGGACACGGAGCCTTCGGTGCTTTAGTGACGCCGTGAAAAACCGAGCGAGGGCGTTTGCGTCCATGATTAGCGGGCGAGCTGAGCAGCGCCCGGCGGAGGTCGCTGGGCCGGCCGGTCGCCGGTCGCCGGTTGTCCCATCGGGACCGGGGCCCGCAGGTGCCAGGCTCGCCGTCCTCACGAGACCCGAGGGCCGCCTCCTGGGCGTTCAGGTGGAAAGTGACGACGGCTTTGCAACGTGCCATTTACGTCCTTAACTTACACCCGCGCCCAGCTGCGTCCTCTGGTGACAAAGTAGCACGTTGTGTCGTGGGAATTAGGGAACTAAATGAAATGACAACAAAGCGAAGCCACCCCACCCCGTGGCCGAGCGTCAAACGCTGAGGCCCGGGAGGCATCGCCGCCAGCTGTAGGTTCTGTCTGTTTCCTGCCGTGGTTCGCGTCCGTGGGGCGTGTCCTTCCACGTGTCAGGGAAACTGCCAGGCGCGTGGCCCTGCAGGAAGGAGAGGTGCCTGGGAGGGGACTGGGCCCAAACCCCACTTCCCTCACTTCCTGCCATGGAACCCCCTCCTTGCAATGCACTGGGGTCCCCAGGAGTCACCAGCCCTTGGGAGTCTGGGGGGAGACAGGGCCTTTAAAGGAGCCCTTGCCCAGAGCCAGGCGGCGGCCTCTCGTGGACTCCACGCCTCTCTTTCTTCTTTTAAATGTTTATTGATTTCAGAGAGGAAGGGAGAGGGAGGGAGAGAGAGAGACATCCATGAGGAGAGAGAATCGTGGATCAGCGCCTCCCGCACGCCCCCTACTGGAGATCCAGCCCGCAACCTGGGCATGTGCCGTGACCGGGAATCGAACCCAGGACCCTGCAGTCCACAGGCCTACGCTCTATCCACTGAGCCAGACCAGCCAGGACATCAGTTACAGCTGACGTCCAGGATTGTTCTGTGCTGGTTTCAGTGTAGCACAGTGGTTAGCCCATCGTACGCTTCACGGACCCTTCCAGCCCCACCCGCCACCGTGCAGTTAGGACGATATTGCCGACTGCCTTCCCTGTGCTGTGCTTGGCACCGGCCTGTCCTGTAACTGCCCATCTTTACTGCCAATCCCTGTACCCCCCCCCGGCCCCCCGGCTTCCCAGCCCCCCAGCCACCTGCCCCCCGGCCCCCGGGCCCCCAACCACCTGGCCCCTGGCCCCTGACCCTCAAACCCCTCCCCTCTGGCAGCCACCAGGCTGTGCTCTGTGTCTGTCTGTGTTTTGTGTGTGGGTTTCCTCTGTCCTTCAGGTGGCACTTGCCCTTCCCTGTCTGACTTACTCACTGAGCACGATGCCCTCCAGGCCGCCCACCGAGGGTCCACCGAGCACTGAGGGTGGGCGCTGGCCCGCATGGCGCTGTGCTGGCTCAGCCCCGAGGGTGCCGGGGCCGAAGACACAGGGGAGCTCCGCCGGCCGCACAGCGTGCTCACGCGGGCTCGGCGGGAAGGAGGATGGAAACAGGCCCTTCAGAGCGGCCGGTGTGCGGCCTCGGGCGAGGCTCCTGCTGCTCTGCCCCGAGTTGTTTGGCTTTGGCTTTGGCTTTGGCTTTGGCTTGGGGGGGGCGGGGAGCCGGACGAAGAAGCCTTCCTTCCAGGAGTTGGAGGCGTGTCAGCAGCTCGCGGGGGACACGTGTGGCCGAGCCGCCCCTCGGGGACGTCACGGGGCCGGTGACCACGGGTCCCCGACTCGGGACCGGAGGACAGCCGCGTGCGATGCTAAATGAGTGCGTGTCACGCCCGAGATGCCCACCTCGCAGGCGGCTGCGGAGCGAGGTGGCTGGAGGGCGTGTCCCGCGGCGAGCCCCGGTGCTGGGAGGGGCGCGCAGAGGATTTTAATTTGCTTTTGCGTTTGCCTAATTGTGTACGATGAGCATATGTCGCTTTTTTAATCAGAAAAACATCTAGTGCAAGTAATTTCAGCTTCATTAGTTCCCGTTATAGAAGTGGGGTTCGTTCGAGAACCCGGGGGGCAGGCAGACAGCAGGGAGGGGCCGCGGCCTGGGCTTCCCTCTCGGAAACAGCCCCTCGCCTGTGTTCCTCCCGACCCTCTTCTGTCCGAACATGTTTCATAGTCCTTCCGCCAAGAGTCACTCTCATTCTGCAAACACAGCTTCAAATGTCTGCAAAGAAGCCGGGCCCTCGCCGGTGCGGCTCAGTGGGTAGAGCGTCGGCCAGTGGACTGAAGGGTCCCGGGTTCGACTCTGGTCAGGGGCACAGGCCTCCGTTGTAGGCTCGATCCCCGGCCCTGGTCGGGCTCCTGTGGGAGGCGACCAATCGATGTGTCTCTCACATCGAAGTTCCTCTCTCTGTCTTTCTCTCTCCCTCCCACTCTCTCTAAAAATCAGTGGGAAATACCCTCGGGTGAGGATTAACCAAAAACAGAAAGGGGTGGGCTCCATTCCAGCCATGGCGGGAACTTGCTCAGGGCGGACATTCGCTGTCAGGCGCCGTCCCGAGGGCGAATCCACGCTCGGTCTCCCGGCGGGTAGTGATTGTCTCCCTGGAGCGGAGGGCTGCCCAGGCGGAGGGCTCGCTTGCTCCCCGAGGGCCTGGGAGGTGGGTGACCTGGAGCAAATGCCCTGGTGGCCGCTGTCCCCACCCACCTGCCTTAGATGGCAGCTGGATGCCGGCCGTCGGGGCCTCTGTGGGCCTGGAGCCCAGCTGCGGGTTAGGGGGTGGGGTCCCCTCCACGGTGGACTCCGGCCATCGCTGGGGCCTGGCCGTGTTCCCGTTTCGCAGAAGCAGCAGCCGAGGTCAGCGGCTGAGGGACTGGCCTGGGCCACGCCGCTGGGAGTGACCACGCGTGCTCGGGGCTGTGGTCCTGACCTCAGCTCCGTGTGTGTGTGTGTGTGTGTGTGTGTGTGTACGCATGTGTGCGTGTGTGTGTGTGGGGGGGAAGGGAGTGGGCGGCACTGGCAGGACCAGCTCTGACTCTCACACGGCAGGACCGCCCGCCGCAGGGGAGGGGAGGGGAGGAGCATCCCGTGGGCACCGACTCATGCGGCTTCTCTTTCCCACAGGGGCACCCTGGCAAAGAGGGCCCCCCCGGAGAGAAAGGAACTCAGGTGGGTGCAGCCGCACCCCGGCCTCAGCGCCCCCTGCCGACCAGCCCTGCCCTGCCCCGGGCCAGCCCACCCGCTCAGAAGGGAGGCGGGGCAGCTGTGCCCTCTCCTGTCCTGGGGACACTCCCCTGGGAGCTGGGTCCCCCGTCCCACCCCCTCGGTTTCTACACGTGGGGGTGCGGGTGCAGCCGACCTCGACAGGCAGAGACTGGGGACGTGCAGGCTCTGGGCCGAGGCTCCTCCTGCCCATCGACTGTGTTCAGGGCCCAAGTCGGGGGGTTAAAGCCGTTGGCGTTTCGGGGTGTCCTGAGTACCCGGGACTCCCGCTACTATTTGTGGCGGGTGCGCATTTCTGTAATGACAGCTCGGCCCTTCCGATTCCCACCACTTCCCCGGCCCAGCCCGAGTCCCGGGGGCGTGACCCGCAGGGCGCCAGGCCGTGGCGTTCTCAGTCACGAAGGGCACTACCTGTGTCCTGCCTCTGCCGTGGGCTGGGCGCGAGGCCGTGGGCACTGGCTGTGTCTTCTTGTGGCCCCTCCCGGGGTCTGACCTGGATGACAGCTCAGCTCATAGTGAGCTGGGATTTGCTGGTGGGAGGACCCCCGAGTGGGCGGGACATCACCAGGCCCCGCCCCCGAGGTGGAGCTAATGGTCTCTCCCTTGGTTACAGGGTCCCCCTGGCCCCCAGGGCCCCATCGGCTACCCTGGCCCCCGAGGAGTCAAGGTGAGGCTCTCGCACTGCGGGTCGTCCGGGGTCGGGGCTGGGACTGCGGGCACCCGTGTCGGTTTTCGGGAATTCCTCCAGCGTTTCCCTCCCTGCTGCCCACACTGGAGCAGCCCGGTCCCCCCGTCTGCGTGGGGGCCTGGGGCCCGTCCTGGGCCTGAGCGGGGCAGGGAGTGAGCCGCGGAGCTGGGAAGGGCAGCTCTGGAGCCGGGACAGTCCCGGTGCGTTTGTGACGATACGGATGGCGGGATGGAGTCTCCTCTGCCCCGGGCTCCTCATCGCAGGGCTGACGGGCTCAGGGCGCCGTGGGGTGATGGGGCTCCAGGCGGAGGCCGGGCCAGCTCCCGTCTGTCTGTCTGAGCCCATCCCTCAGTCTCTCCATCTGGTCTCAGCCCCTGCCTCGGGGAAAAGCCCAGAACCGCTCAGTCGGCTGGGAGTTCTTGCCGCACGAGGGCCGCTGGCAGCCGAGGGCCCCGGGAGGTGCCGGCCTCCTGGCCTGCTCTTCCTGCTCCGACGGCGACGCAGGACAGACTGTCTGAGGGGAGGCGGCTGGGCTCACGCATCCACGCTGAGCGCTCAGCTGGCCGTGGTGTGGGGCTCGGACCCAGGACCGGCGAGGGCTCCGAGGTGTGAGCGCTCACTCTCCCTGTGTCTGTGCAGGGGGCGGACGGCATCCGTGGTCTGAAGGGCACAAAGGGCGAGAAGGTGAGTGTCCCTCCTCCCCGGGCGGCCCTGTCCGGTCCACAGCCCGGCCCCCTCGTGTCAGGTCGCCAGCACCCGCTGGTGTTCGCGAATCCGCAAAGCGGGCCGCTCCCCGTGCAGGGCGGCCTGCGTCCTGGGACCTCAGCCCCTGCTGGTCCTCGGCCAGCCCCGCGGGCAGGACCCGCCTCCCCGGGCCCTTGGCTGATGCCCATCCTTTCAGAGAGGAGGCGCCGGCAGAGCCACCCTTCCTCTCGGGAGCACTTCCCTCCTGCTCCCGCCTCAGATGTTTACCACTGTTGTCACCGGGCACCTGCAGTGGGCATGCGCTCACCTGAGAGACGGGCACACAGGCCGGGCAGGGGCCGCTCCCGCCAGCGGGCCAGCTTGCAGATTACAGCCTGGCCCTCGAGCTCCGTGCCTGTGAATGCAAAGCATGGACACACGTCACAGGGGACGGACACACACATGTCACAGGGGACGGACACATGTCACAGGGGATGCACACGTCACGGGACGGACACACATGTCACGGGACGGACACACATCACGGGACGGACACACGTCACAGGGGACGCACACACGTCACAGGGGACGGACACATGTCACAGGGGACATACACATGTCACAGGGGATGCACACACGTCACAGGGGACGGACACACACGTCACGGGACGCACACACGTCACAGGACGGACACATGTCACGGGGCAGACACACGTCACAGGGGACAGGACGAACCTCGAACCCTCCCTCCAGCGTGCCCAGCGCGGTGCCAGGGCCCAGAGGCTCGGGCGGGGGTTGTGGGCGGGGGACGTGGCGGGTGTGGCGTGGGGCAGCCCTCGGGGAGTGGGTTCCTGTGGGAGACCCAGTCCCCTCTCTCGTCGTCCAGGGAGAAGATGGCTTCCCGGGGTTCAAAGGAGACATGGGCATTAAGGGGGACCGGGTGAGTACCGGCGGGAGGGGCGGCGCCGGCCTGTGGGGAGTCTGGGGGGGCGGGGTGTGGGGCGCACAGGGCAGCGTCTCAGAGCAGAGGGGACGGGGGACGCCTCTGATGATCTCTGGTCACAGGCAGGGCACCCCCCCCCCCCCCCCCCCCGCCGAGCCCGAGGCCTGGTGCTCCGCCTCCCTGCAGCTCTCCACTGTCCCCGTGTGGCCGCCTGGTGACTGGGGTCACCGTGTGCTCACCGGCCCTCGGCCCTGCCCCTGCCCCTGCCCGGTGCTCAGTGGGGACCAGTCCGCCGGGCTGTAGAGCAGTTCACTTGGCTCCACGGGTTTTGCTGCTGGAAGTGGGGGTGCAGCCAAAGCAGCAGCCTCCAGCTCCGTGCGGAGGGAGCGGAGCCCCGGCCTCGTCGGCCACACGAGGCGGCTTTGTCGGCTTCAGGAGCCCGTGGGCCGAGCCTGGTGGGCGTCCTGTGTGGGGGGTGCACACGGCGGAGCCCCTCACCTTCTCTTTCTGACCTGCAGGGGGAGATCGGCCCCCCCGGCCCTCGAGGGGAGGACGGCCCCGAAGGCCCCAAGGGGCGCGGCGGTCCGAACGGAGACCCCGGTCCCCTGGGACCCTCCGGGGAGAAGGTACGTGGCACAGGGCGCGCGGCACTTCCTGCGGACGGACGGCCGTTCCGATGGCTGCGGGCGTGGGCTGGGTCGGGGTCAGGCTGAGCCCCCCGCACGTGGGCACTGTGGTTCCTGACACGGGCTCCGTCCATTGGCTTCACCTGACGCTCTTGCCGCCTCCCACCCTCACATTTATGGACGGAACCGCCCCTTTCACCTGAGTGTGTCCTCGGAGCACCTTCCAGTCCCGGGGGGCCCCCCCACCCCCCAGGGCCTCCGGGCTCCCGTCTCAGCTACAGCCCCGCTGGTCTCTCCATGTGCAGAGCCCTACACCTGCCCTTGGCTCCCATCTCCCCACTCAGCCCCCCCAAAATGTCCCCCCAGGAATGCCCCCCATAAGTGCCCCCACGGGAATGGCCCCACGGGAATGGCCCCACGGGAATGGCCCGTGCGCAGCCCACACTCCCTCCGTCTGCCCAAGGCTGGAACTGGTCACGTGGATGAAGGTTCTTTGATTCCGGCCTCTTCTGCTTCATGAGGGCTCGGTCCCCTCTCCCAGGGCCTTCGCTTTTATTTTTTATTATATTTTATGTTTAAATATATTTTATTGATTTTAGAGAGGAAGGGAGAGGGAGAGAGAGAAACATCCATGATGAGGGAGAATCATGGGTCGGCTGCCTCCTGCACGCCCCCCACTAGGGATGGAGCCTGCAACCCGGCCTGTGCCCTGACCGGGAATCAAACCGTGACCTCCTGGTTCAGAGGTCGATGCTCAACCCCTGAGCCACGCGGCCGGGCCGGGGCCTCTGCTTTCAAATCAGGGCGGGAGGGGGTGTGGTCGATCCCAGGCCGGTCAGGGGCCCCCTTGAAACCGTGTCCTTCAGATGGAGACACGCCATGCGGCCCCGTAACACAGCGCCTCTTGTCTCTGCAGGGAAAGCTTGGAGTCCCGGGGCTGCCTGGCTACCCAGGAAGACAAGGGCCAAAGGTAACATACGACCGGGCCTCCCCCGGCCCTCCCGCCCTCGGCATGGTCACCTTTGCCTGCGTGACAATGCAGAGGGCCCGTGTCGCTGTGTCAGCTGCGCTCAGGCCCGTGGGAAGTACCAGGTCTGGCAATGGGCACAGGGTCAGCTCAGGGCTCTAAGCCACTCCGAGAGCAGAGACCCCTGAAGACAGGAGGCGCCCCGTGGGCGGGCGACGTGCCATAGACAGTGCCCAGGGCAGGGGTTCAGGTGCCTGCTGAGTCAGGTTCTTAGGCTCATCTCTGTCCCCGCGCACCCGTGGGGCTCTCCCCTCTGTCCCCGCGCACCCGTGGGGCTCTCCCCTCCGTCCCCGCGCACAGTGTGGGCCTCTCCCCTCTGTCCCCGCGCACAGTGTGGGCCTGAGCTGTCCCCGTGCACCGTGTGGGCCTGAGCTGTCCCCGTGCACCGTGTGAGCTCTGAGCTGTCCCCGTGCACCGTGTGAGCCTGAGCTGTCCCCGTGCACCGTGTGAGCTCTGAGCTGTCCCCCTGCACCGTGTGAGCTCTGAGCTGTCCCCCTGCACCGTGTGGGCTCTGAGCTGTCCCCGTGCACCGTGTGAGCCTGAGCTGTCCCCGTGCACCGTGTGGGCTCTGAGCTGTCCCCGCGCACAGTGTGGCTCTCCCCTCCGTCCCCGCGCACAGTGTGGCTCTCCCCTCTGTCCCCCTGCACCGTGTGAGCCTGAGCTGTCCCCGTGCACCGTGTGGGCTCTCCCCGCTGTCCCCGTGCACCGTGTGAGCTCTGAGCTGTCCCCGTGCACCGTGTGAGCCTGAGCTGTCCCCTGCACCGTGTGAGCCTGAGCTGTCCCCTGCACCCTGTGGAGTGCTGCGGTGACAGATCTATATCTAGGGCTCCCGGTGGTGCCGATTTGCGCTCATTTCTGACTCGCAGCCGCGCTGTATTTAGCGGCATTCCGGAAGACAGCAGAGCGTGACAACAGGTGCAGTGAGCGGTGTCCCAAGTGTGAGATTCACACGCTGTCGCCGGTTAATCTTAGTTGTAGGTGTTCCCTTTTCTCCCAAAACACCAGCTCTTTGAAGACATGGCCACGAGAGAGGAGGGTGTGGAGGGAGGGAGGAAGGGGAAACACAGGACTCAGTTGTGGTTTTTAGATTTGGAGTTTGAGATGCTTAGGAAATGCTCATGAAGTGGATGGCGGGCGGCTGGATGGATGGTGGGTAGATGGTGGGTGGGTGGGTGGGTGATGGATGGTTGGATGGATGGATTAATGCATGATGGATGGCGGGTGGATGGATGGATGGTGGGTAGATGGTGGGTGCGTGGGTGGGTGGATGGATGGATGGTGGATTGATGGATGGGTAGATGAGTGAATGGATGATGGATGGATGGATGGATGGATTAATGGATGATGGATGGATGGATGGATTAATGGATGATGGATGGTGGGTGGATGGTAGATGGTGGGTGGGTGAGTGGATGATGGATGGATGGATGATGGATTGATGGATGGATGATGGATGGATGGGTAGATGGGTGGATGGATGATGGATGGATGGATGGATGGATGATGGATGGATGGGTAGATGGCGGGTGGGTGGGTGGGTGATGGATGGATGGATGATGGATTGATGGATGGATGATGGATGGATGGGTAGATGGGTGGATGGGTAGATGGGTGGATGGATGATGGATGGATGAATGAATGGATGGATGGTGGATGAATGAATGGATGGATGGATGGTGGATGAATGAATGGATGATGGATGGTGGGTGAATGGTGGGTGGGTGGGTGAGTGGATGGGCGGTGGGTGGAGGAGTGTGTGTCGGAGGCTGGGGACCGGGACAGCGTCCCTCGCTGGCTTGCACACAGAGTTTGTGTTTGGCCCGGCCTCATGCTCCACCCCCTCTCTTTCAGGGCTCTATCGGATTTCCTGGCTTTCCGGGCGCCAACGGAGAGAAGGGCGGCCGGGTAAGGACCGCATGGCCCCAGGCGGCTGCCTCTGCTGCGCAGAGACCTAGTGGGTTTACTGTCCGGGACGACTGAGCACACGGCTCCTTCCCGGACAGGTGGCCAGAAACCGGAACCCGATTCCGGAGTTTGCCTCGGAAGTGGTGGAGGGACGGGGGCCTGTCCGTCCGTGGCTCCACGTGCCTCGGGGAAGCTGCCTTTACCAGAGTTTACCTCGTTGCTTCTGGAAAGAAAAGAAATAAACACCCAGCGCCTCTGTCTCCTGAGGTTTAGAAAATGCAAATTAGCCCCGGGAGCCCAGTTCCGCGAGGGAGACGCAGGGCTTATGTGTGAAACGCGTGGGGCTGGTCGGAGCCTGTAGAGAATGTAATGGCTCGTACCCTCCCCGTGGCAGACACATGGTGTGAGGGGCTGGCTGTCTCCTGTGCGGTGATGAGGGCCCGCCCTGGTGAGAGGGAGACGAGGGGAGGGGGCGGGGGAGGCGGAGGGGCAGATGCCTGGAGGAGAGAAACCAGGTAACGGGTGAGCATCCCTCCGACCTCAGCAGCCTCATGCGGGGGGAGCGCAGCTCCGGGCTCAACTCCCTGCGAGTCTCTAATTAAAACACAGACAAGGGGCCCGGCTGGTGGGGCTCAATGGTTGGGCCTCGACCTGTGAACCAGGAGCTCAGAGTTTGATTCCCAGTCAGGGCACAGGCCCGGGTGGCGGGCTCCATCCCCAGTGGGGGGCGTGCAGGAGGCAGCCGGTCCATGATGCTCTCTCATCACTGATGTTTCTCTCTCTCCCTCTCCCTTCCTCTCTGACATCAATAAAAATCTATTTAAGAAACAAAGACGAGGCTCCTGATAGGAGAGGCCGCTGCCCAGGCGGTGATGGCCACGACTGAGCCGCCCCCCCTTCTCTTGCAGGGCACCCCAGGGAAGCCGGGACCACGGGGGCAGCGAGGCCCGACGGTAACCACCCCCCTTTGGGCTGAGGGTGCATGTGGGGGGCGGGGGGGAGGCGGGCTTGGAGCCAGGGGTTGAGCTGACTCTCTCCTCTCCCTTCTGTGCAGGGTCCACGGGGTGAGAGGGGCCCGCGGGGCATCACGGGGAAGCCGGGCCCCAAGGTACGTTCCGGCTCCCGTGGCGGCCGCCCTGCCACAGGGAGTGCCTGGGGGTCCTCGGGGCCCTTTTCCTGCAAAACAAGACAAAGAAGGACGTTTTGGGGGCATTTAAGAAGGAGCTGGTCCCCCCACAGCCTTTAGACAAGTTGGGTCAGATTGTATCGCAGGCTGTGGCCGGGCCAGGCGGGCGAGTGGCCAGTGCTGGAGGCCACGACCCACTCAGCTTGGGACCGGACGGTGCTGCGCCCCCTTCTGCTGGGGGGGCCTGTTTTCTTGGGTGGGGGGGTGGAAGCCGCAGAGAGGCCTTCGCTGGAAATCTAAAGTACTCGCTGGCGCCGGGCGAGAGCCTGAGCCGCGCCCACCCTCCAGAGAGGAGCCAGGGGCGGGGACAGCGCCAAGGGTGGGTGTGGAGTGACCTCGCCGCACGGCCCCTGGGTCCGGTCCTGGATGTGGCCCCAAAGAGCATTCCCGCCAAGGCACTGGCCCCGCTCGGCCGTGGTCCAGCCCTGGCCCACCCTGCGCTGACCCACTGCCCTCAGAGGCTGCGGTGCCACCGTCTGGGATGAGCTCTGGGTGCCTTGCTGGTCCCCGTGCCCACCTGGGAGCTCTGCTGCCGTCACAGAGCAGCTGTCGCCATGGCCCTGCACGTGGGTGAGGGAGGGGGTGGGGTGGGGATGGGGGTGGGGGTGGGGTGGTCCTGCAATAGACCCAGGTCCTGTCTTCTTGGTTGGGCTCAGCCTCTGTCCCACAGCAGGAGGCTGTCCCCTGGGAGTGTCATAGCCGTGACAGCAGCTCATTGTCAGCTGAGTGTAGAGGACAGGTGGCCTTTGGGGGCGTGGGCCAGAGCCCCACGCTCTGCTCTGTACTGAGAGTGGGGGGCTGACAGCAGGCATGGGGCCAGGTGACAGGACACGGGGGCAGGTGACAGGGCACGGGGGCAGGTGACAGGGCATGGGAGCAGGTGACGGGGCAGGGCTGTGACCCTGGCCGTGGCAGAGGCTCCCATCAGACAGTTATAAACACCCATGCGCTGTCCTTGCTCCCTTTAGGGCAATTCTGGAGGCGATGGCCCGGCCGGCCCCCCGGGTGAACGGGTGAGCACCCACCCTTTCCTATAGACCTCGGGTGGGCCGGGGAGAGGGACTGCTGACGTCCAGGCGGGGAGAGGGGCAGCCGGGCCGGGAGAAAGAGCAGCAGGGCCCGGAGCCGGGTCCTCTCTGAGGACGGCCACCGTCCGCTTGGCCTGGTCTGGGGGGTGGGGTGGCTGGGCCACTGGGAACCTGGTCCTCAGCCCCGTGCTGCCCGAGGGGTCTTGCCCTGCGACCGGCCCCCTGGGCCCCCGACAGACCTCCATGTCGGCCCTGGTGAGGGGGCCTAGAGCTGACGGGGCCGTGGGGGGGTTGCAGGATGGGGCCTGTGTGCGGAGTGGAACCCCGAGGCCTCGGGAACCCCCCGCCTGCTTGTGAGAGGCCGCCTGACCTCACACTGGCCCTTCTCTGTCCCCAGGGACCAAACGGGCCCCAAGGACCCACGGGGTTTCCTGGACCCAAGGGCCCCCCGGTAAGTAACACGGGGTTTTCTGGGGCCCAACATGGCCTCCACATGGCGGTGGGTCAGCGGGCGAGGAGCCCCTGGGGCGGGCTGCAGGTGGAGCGTCTGTGGCTGCGTCCACCTGACCCTCCTGCGCTGGGGGAACCGCGTGGGGGCCGTGGACTCTCCCAGCCGGGTTCTGTCAGGGTCCTGGGGCCACGTCACAAAGTAGCACAGCCCCGGTCGCTTACACACAGCCAGGAGCTCCCCACCCTCCGGCGCCCCAAGTGCCATCTGGGGGCGCACAGGCTCGCTCCTGGGAGGCTCCGGGGGCCCCACCCCTCACCCTGCCCCGGGCCCTGGTGCTGCTGGCAGCTGGGCTTACAGGCTGCCCTCCATCTCGCCCTCACCCCCACGGGCTTCTCCTGTCGCCGTGTCGTCAGATCTGTTTCTGCCGGGACACCAGCCATCGGCCAGGCCCGCCCCCGCCCCCGCCCCGGCTGCCCTCGTCCTGACTCGAGGACAGAGCAAAGCCCCTCCTATCTCCAGCCGAGGCCCCCTTCCCAGGCCCGTGGCTGGGACTGTGGGACACTGTGGGCGGCGGGGGGGCAGTTCCACGCAGGAAGGAAGACCCATCTAGTGGGAGGGGGACGGGGGGTTGCCTGACGGGCGCCCTGTGGGGCTGTGGTTAGGAAGGAGCTGACCTCTGACCCTGATGGGCCTGTGGCCTCGTGCACCCGCACCTTCCACGGGCTGGACCTCAGGGAGCTGCTGACCGCTCCCTGCCTCAGTTTCCCCCGCTGGGAGGTGAGGGTGGCAGCACTGTGACCTCAGGCGGCTGCACGGGTTCGAGGAGACGAGGCCGGTGCCAGGCTCCTGCGCGGCACCCGGTCACGCACCCGGTCACCCTGCCCGGCGGGGCCACCTCGGGAAGGAAGCGGCCGTTTGCTGCGGCTCCTCCGAGCTGAGCGCCGTCCCCTCTGCTTCTCCCCAGGGCCCTCCCGGCAAGGACGGGCTCCCAGGACACCCTGGCCAGAGAGGCGAGACCGTGAGTATCGCCACGGGGGCACGGGCAGGCCGGCCTCTCCCCCCGCCTGCCCGCTTGGGGGAGGGTGTCAGCCTGGGGGTGGCCCCCGAGGTCCGTCCTCTGACCTGGGGTGAGGCCTGTCTGGGGAGAGCCCGCGCAGGCCAGCCACACGTGATGTCTCTGTGCAGAAGGCAGGCGACCGTGCCGGGTCAAAGGTCACATGTAAAACCATCAGGATCTAAACAAAATGCCACGGGCACGCTGAGCCTGTGCGGCCACCCCTCTTCCCCCACAAAGAACTGTGGGTGCAGCGCCTCGAACTGCCTCTCTCGCTGGACGCAGGGGGGCTCCCCATGGCCGGCTGCTGCTCGGTTATTTCCCGCTCTAAAACCCAAAGAGAAGGTCCTGGTAGGTGGTTCAGTGGTTAGAGCGTCGGCCCATGCACCGAAGGGTTGAGGGTTCGATTCCCAGTCAAGGGCACGTACCTGGATTGCAGGTTCCATCCACCTGCGGGAGGCAACTCATCCATGTGTCTCTCACCTCGATGTTTCTCTCTCTCCCCCTCCCTCCCTCCCTTCCACTCGCTCTAAAAATCAATGGGGAAAATACCCTCAGGTGCGGATTACCAAAACAAACAAACCAGCAAGAATCCAGGAGAAGGGCCGTGGGCCTGGCACCAACGCTGGCTGTCCAGCCAGGTCCTCCGGCCGCGGGGCTGGCCACAGGGGGGCCTGGAGGGCCCTTCACCTGCATGGTGCTGACCAGCGGCTTGGCCATCAGGGCAGCCCTCCGACCTGGCCCTGCCTTTCGCGATGCCCATTGCGGGCTTGGCCATCAGGGCAGCCCTCCGACCTGGCCCTGTCTTTCGCGATGCCCGTTGCAGGCTTGGCCATCAGGGCAGCCCTCCGACCTGGCCCTGCCTTTCGCGATGCCCATTGCGGGCTTGGCCATCAGGGCAGCCCTCCGACCTGGCCCTGCCTTTCGCGATGCCCGTTGCGGGCTTGGCCATCTGGAGGGCGAAGGACCTGACATTTCCAGTTGTAAGAAAAGTGGGGAATGTCCTGCCTCTGAGCCACTTGGGATTCAGTCCAGCTTCACGCTGTGTCCACGTTAGACGTGTCCCTGCAGTGAGTGGGAACACCGTGACCTTGAGCACACCAGTGCCCTTGAGGCTCCGGGCTCAGCCAGTTCAGGACTCACAGGGCCGGTGGGCTCCGTGTGGCCGCACTGGGAGCGGGGGGCAGTCAGTGGGGGGGCTGGGGGGGCAGCGCTCATCTCTCTCCGCAGCCCCTCCCGCGGGTCAGGCCTCTGCAGGGCCCAGCACGCGGGCGGCCTCCTCCGCGGAGGGCGGCTTTGATGCCGTGTTTAATCCGTTCCTCGGTGCCGGCTTTAAAGAAATCCCTCTGCCTCTGTGCGTGTGATGGAGCCTTACTTAATCGCACCTTCCCTGCTCGGCGCGGCGAGGCGGCTGATGAATGGAGATTGCTTTGCTCTGTGGTTTATGGGAAAATGAAAACGTTGCGTCTGAGCTGTGCGTTTTTTCTGCGGCCGCTCCGCGGAGCCAGACGGGGCTCGCGAGGCGGGAGCGTCTCCCCCTGGGCTGCTCTGGAGAGAGGCTGGCAGGGGGGCCGCTGCCTCTGTGCGGGGCGAGTTCCCAGGCGCTTCCTGCTGCTGCTGCCTCTGCCGCGCGGCCGCCCGTAGGCGCAGGGCACTCGCTCAGACCCACCCGGACGGGCCGCCTCCGCGGGGAGCCCGAGGCCTCCTGGGCGCGGCTTTGTTCTTCCCCTAAAAACGGAAGCAGCCCTGGCCAGTGTGGCTCAGTGACTAGAGCGTCGGCCTGCAGACCAAAGGGTCCCGGGTTCGATTCTGGTCAAGGGCATGCACCTCGGTCGCAGGCTCCTCCCCGGCCCGGGCCCTGGTCAGGGCGCCTGCAGGAGGCCACCCATCAATGTGTCTCTTGCATCGATGTTTCTCTCTGTCTTTCCTCTCCCTTCCACTCCCTAAAAATCAATGGAAAAATATCCTCGGGTGACGATTAAAAAAATAAAAATAAACCAGAAGCAGCCACGGTCACTTCTCCTCCCAGAGTGTGAGCCCTGACCCTTTCTCGGTGAGGGACAAATTCCATCCTCCGCAGCCACGGGTGGTCCCGACCTAGGACCAAGCCGGGGCCTTTCTTGCCTACCCCCCCGCAAGGCCCCTGCCCTCCTGGCCCCTGAGCAGGGAGCCCCAGAATTGTCAGCTCCCCTGGTTCGGACCCTGTAAGCGCCGCCTGCAGAGGAAACGACTTTAAAATGGCCATTGCCGCCCTTGCCTGCAGCCCGGCTGGGCCTAAGCGGAGCCCCTCAGAAATGCGGGGGCGCTGGGACGGCCATGGCTGAGTGTGGCTGAGCGTGGCTGGGCCGGCCGTGCTGAGCGTGGCTGAGCGTGGCTGGGCCGGGCGTGGCTGAGCGTGGCTGGGCGTGGCATCGCCAGTGCCTGTCCACAGGCCCTCCTCGCAGGGAGCCCCGAGGCGTTAATGCGGGTCGTTGCGTAAGTGCCAGTGTACAGAGCAGACACGGGGTTCCTGGGGACTCGAGCTGCTGACACACAAACACTGCGTTAGGAAAGCAGCTGTGAGCGCTCCTGGGTTAAGGACGTGCGGGAGGCGGCTGTAACCCCCGTCCCCGTCCCCGTCCCGCACCAGAGGCGCTCGCGACAGGAGCAGGACGGTCTCCGCGGAGTCGGTAACGAGGCGCAGCCCAGCGGTGCGCCCAGTCCAGCTCCGGACGCTGGAAACGGCATCAGACCTGCTCAGCAAATGACACACCTAGTGACGTTATAAAGATGAACAGTTTTTTAAAAATATATTTTTATGGATCTCAGAGGAAGGGAGAGAGAGAGAGAAATAGAAACATAAATGATGAGGGAGAATCATGGATCGGCTGCCTCCTGCACTCCCTGCCCTGGGGATAGAGCCTGCAATCCAGGCCTGTGCCCTGACGGGGAATCGAACCACAGCCTCCTGGTGCATGGTCCACGCTCACCCACGGGGCCTCGCTGGCCAGAGAAGATGAATGGTTTTAAAATCCATTTCTCGCCACAAAAGCGTGGCGATGGGAGCAGCCAGTGGAACTGCTGGGTCTGGCTCCATTGCCTTCGTGAACCCATGCAAAGGCGGAACAAGAGAAACAGGTCCCCTCGAATGAAGTGGGGACACGTGGGGATAGGACCGGGTGGGGGACAAGCCCCCGTGGGAACGCGCAGGCGGCCGGGGCGGGGGGGGGGGGGGCAGGGTATGGGCCGCTGCGGCCGTCTCAGCGTGCAACTCTCTCTTCACAGGGTTTCCAAGGCAAGACCGGCCCCCCAGGACCCCCAGGCGTGGTCGGCCCTCAGGTGAGATGCAGCGTCGTTCCCGTGTCACCTGCACGCACGCAAATAGACAGACAGACAGACACGCACACACACACACGCATCTGAGAGGGCGACCCACGGCTTAGGTGCCAGCTCCCCAGGAAGCTGAAGGGGTAGGTCCTGCTAGTTGACACGCTGACGTCCGGCGAAGCTGGTGAGCATCAGACACATGCTTCGTGCAGGCAGCCAGATGGCGGACAGAGGGGCGGGTCTGGGGACGGTCACCGTGAGCCAGGCGAGCAGCACGAAGGCCCTGTCCGAGGCCCATGGGCAACTGGGGCCAGACCGGGCGGGACCAGCTGTGCCCGCGGCTTCGCTGTGGCGTCTACGGCCGCCTGCTCCCGGCCCCGGTCCCGCGTTCTGATGCTTTCCGTCCTGAGAGGAGGGGCCCGGCAGGACCGGTGGCTCAGAGCACGGGGCAGGGCTGTCACCCTCGTCACCCTGTGTCCTGGGACGTTCACACCTAATGGACAGGAAGTGAGACACTGACCCGCCACAGCCACGGGCTGCAGGAGCGTGGGCCTGAGCCGCTCCCGTGGCAGATGTGGCCGCCCTCGCTGCCCTGTCTCCCTGCGACACCCGGGAAACAGGACCAGGGCGTGGCGCCTCTGGGCTTCTCCTCCCTGGGTTCTGACCAGAAGGGGAGACTTGCAAAGCCACATGAGGGCGAGGGTGTGGGCGTGCCGTGGGCCCTCGGCCTCCGCAGCCAGGCCTGTCCTTAGATTGAGGAACAGAAGGTGGCTCCCTTGGGCGTCCCTTGAAAGCTGTGGCTGATGCTGATCTTCCCACAGGGTCCCACCGGAGAGACTGGCCCGATGGGCGAGCGTGGCCACCCGGGGCCCCCGGGCCCCCCAGGTGAGCAGGGCCTCCCGGGCCTTGCTGGGAAAGAAGGGACGAAGGTGAGTCGCTCAGACCTCCTCGCCAGCCCGGACTTTCCCCCGGGATCATTGCTGTATGTGGTCTGTTTGCTGCTGCTCTTCGCTGATGGACGCGTCATTTCTCGGACAGGCGCTCCCCATGCCAGCCCCCGCCCTGACCATGAGCGTAGCCCCTGCTGCTCGATTAGAAAGGGGATGGGCTGACCCACCGCAGCGCTGGACCTAAAGGGTCTGGGGATCAAACCGTCCTTGCCCTTCTGCCTGGGCAGTGTTCTATGTTTTCTGGAAAGCGACCCTTTAAACAATCCCCCACCGTTAGGGACAAAAGAATAGACAATGACAACAAAGAAGGGTGCCTCTTTGTCTTCCCTCCCAGCCGCCCTGGCTCTGCGTCCCTCTGTCCCCGGGAGGCCCCTGCCCTGCCCCAGCCTGGGGTGGGCGGGTGGGCGGAATTCCTGTGGATTAGCATAAAAATGAGCCGGCCTTCCCTTCTCAGTTTTCCTGTGAGTGACACAGGAAATGTGAGCTCTCCAACCTTTTATATGGCCACGTGCAAGGGAACAGACTTAATAATAAAGTACAGCCAGTGAAGAAATACTGAAAAATTACACACCCGTATGTGTATGTATGTGTGTGTGTATGTACGTATGTGTGTGTGTGTGCGTATGTACACCTGAATACACACATACTTGAAGAGCAGATGTGCGTGTGCATGGCCTCTAAGTAGATGTGTCTGCACATGGAACAGGCAGGTGCAGGTGTCGGTCCCCATCCGCGGAGGCCGCCCCGAGTTTGGAAAGGAGGTTAAGGGCAAGCCGGTTCGGAGGCCCCAGCGCTCCCATGTTGGGCCCCAGAGAAAGTTCTGGAAGAGATCGCAACTTTAATGCACCCGCACGAAGGCTCAGGCTCAGGGGCCTCTTGGCAGAATGTGGTTTGGGGCTTGAAGCAAGAGCCTTCGGCGCCGCCTGCCTTTGGGGCGATGCCCCAGCCCTTGGCTGTGGCTGCCTCTTCTGAGGACCCCAAATCCACAGGAAGGCGGACACGGGCGGAACCGCTCTGCCCAGCCCCCGTCCCCGGAACCACACACGGCGGCCTGACCGTGGGCCCCCAGGTGCCAGCTTGGGCCACGCTCCAGGGCGCGGAGCTGCCAACCAGCGAGTCCAGTCAGGACTCCGGTTCCTTTAAAGCCCAGCGCCCGGAAGTGCCCCCTCCCGCAGCTCCCATGGCCCCGGCCCCGGCTCTGCTCACCACCTGTGGCTCTCATTTCAGGGGGACCCAGGCCCCGCCGGCCTCCCCGGGAAGGACGGCCCCCCCGGATTGCGCGGCTTCCCCGGGGACCGAGGGCTCCCCGGTCCAGTGGTGAGTAAGGGGCCGGCGGGGGCTGGAGTGGACACTGCCCAGCCCGGGCGCCTCTCCCCGCCGCGCCCTTGACCCCGACCTCGTTGCTTGGCAGGGAGCACTTGGACTGAAAGGCAGCGAGGGCCCCCCAGGCCCGCCAGGCCCCGCGGTGAGTGTTGGCCCCACAGCCTTTCCCGTCCTCTGGCTCAGAAAGAGCCCACCCAGCAGGGAAGACGGGGCCCGCCGTGGGTCCTCGAAGGCCGTGGCGGAGGGAGGCCTGGGGGGAGGTGGACGGGAGCTTGTCCTGAGTGGCAGCGGCTGGCGAAGGCCCAGTGGGGACCGGCAGTTGAGAGGGAGGCCGAGTGGCTGCGTGGCTGCGTGGCAGCTGGGAGGGGCCGGGAGCCGCGGGAGGGAGGGGACGGAGCCCGCGGCCTCTAAGCTGGGCTCAGGGGTGGGCTGTCCGCACGCCCGGGGCCGCCGAGGCAGGGCTGAGCCCGCACAGGTGGGAGGCTGACCCCAGAGCCGGGGGTCAAGGTACGTTCACCTGCTGCCTGTTCAACGGATGGTCATTCCAGGAGGCTCTTAAAGGGGACGTTCTCAGTCACTGGGGTGCGGGGGGCAGGCATGTGCTTGGAATTGTGGGAGAGAGGCCGTTACCGGGTGGGGGGGCAGAAAGCAGAGCCGCAAACGCAGGACCAAAGAGTCTGCGAAGGCACTAGGGAGCCACTGAGGGCTCTGGAGCGAGGGCGGGGGGTGGATCTCAGTGCTGGAGGGAGTCGGTGCATTTGGGGAGCCTGGAAACGAACCTCTTTCTTGCCCGCCCCAGGGATCTCCAGGGGAGAGAGGTCCAGCTGGAGCCGCCGGGCCCATCGGAATTCCAGGGAGACCTGGGCCCCAGGGACCCCCAGGGCCAGCCGGGGAGAAAGGAGCGCCTGTAAGTACCACTCGGAGGCGCCAGGGACCCCCCTCCCCCTCACCTGGGGGTTCCCACTCACCTGGGGTTTCCCACTCACCTGGGGGTTCCCACTCACCTGGGGGTTTCCCACTCACCTGGGGGCTCCCCACTCACCTGGGGGTTTCCCCCTCACCTGGGGGTTCCCCCCTCACCTGGGGGCTCCCCACTCGCCTGGGGGCTGCCGGATGGGGGAGGAGGTGGTTTGAGGTCCTCCGGGTGGGTGAGTGTGTGCCAGGTGGGTGTATGGGCCAGGTGTGTCCTGACTGAGGTCCGGGGGGCGGGTCCCTAAGCTGGCCAGGTTCTTTCATGGGTCTCCTGGGCGGTAGGGTGCTGGGCAGCTCCCGGCAAGATCAGCCAGTCACACCTGCGCATCTGTGCCTGACACGTGCTGGCACGGGGGCTGGGACAGTGTCCAAAGTGGGGCCGCCTTCGTCTGGGCCCAGGCTCTGGGCAGGCGCCTCCTTGAGTGATCGGGGGCAGGTGTGGAGGACAGAAGGGGGGAGACGTGTGATGGGAAGATGAGAAGCCTCTTCTGGGCCTGGATCGCACCGTCCCAGTGAACCCCACGGAGACCCCCGGCAGGGCCTGGCGTGGGGCTCAGTGAAGGGGAGATGCTCAGTGGGAGCTGAGGGGGAGGCGCAGGCAGGAAAGGTGCACGCGGGGAGCGCCCTGTCGCAGGGCTGGTGGCATTTAGACCCGACACTGTGTAATGTGTGTGTGCATGTGTGTGCCGTGTGAGTGTGAGTGTGGGTGGGTGTGCACATGTGTGTAATGTGTGTGAGTGTGTGCCGTGTGAGTGTGAGTGTGAGTGTGGGTGGGTGTGCACATGTGTGTAATGTGTGTGTGCATGTGTGTGCCGTGTGAGTGTGGGTGGGTGTGCACATGTGTGTAATGTGTGTGAGTGTGTGCCGTGTGAGTGTGAGTGTGAGTGTGTGGGTGGGTGTGCACATGTGTGTAATGTGTGCGCGCACACGTGTGTAATGTGTGTGTGCATGTGTGTGCCGTGTGGGTGGGTGTGCACATGTGTGTAATGTGTGTGAGTGTGTGCACATGTGTGTAATGTGCGTGAGTGTGTGCATGCGTGATTGGCGGGGAGGGTGTTGGCAGAGAACCGAGGCTAGTGAAGTTGGCGAGGCTGGGACTCAGCTGTCCCGGTCCCAGGCTTAGGGGCTCCCGCACGGGGACTGCTGGGCCGGCTTTGGATCCAGGCTCTGCTGCTCACCATGGGTGCCTCAGTTTCCCCGCTGTGGAAGCAGACCCCCCAAGGATGGGGCAGTGCTGCTTGGGAGCGGTGGTGAGGGTGGGCCTCAGCGGTCTGGCTGAAGTCCATTGGGACGGGGCACCGCCCTGCCCGGGGCCTCCCGGGGCGGAGCTGACGAGCTGCGTGTGACGGTGGGTCTTCTCTCCTCTTCAGGGCGAGAAAGGCCCACAAGGCCCCGCTGGTCGCGATGGCCTCCAGGGTCCGGTGGGGCTCCCCGGCCCGGCCGGCCCTGTGGGCCCCCCCGGAGAAGATGGCGATAAGGTAAGGAGAGCCGAGGCCCCTCCTGCCCCGAGTGGTGCTGGCCGCTGGCCAGTGCCCGGAGGCCGGAGCAGGCGGCCACTTTAGACACAGGCTCCAGGGCAGGGCGACCGCGCCCTCCCTCCGAGCCCATGGGTGGTTTCGGAATAGCTCACGCGCGGGTGGTGATAAGCGAGATCAAAGCGCCCTTTCATGTATGAGACGGCCTCATCGATATTATAATTTATTAACGAGCTCGCGGGAGCTTGGGGCCAGCTTCCCTCTCGCGTCGGGTCCAGGCCGCGGGGGGCAGCGAGCGGGAAGTTCATGCCCCGAACCGAGTCCCGATTCCACCCGTTCACTGAGCTTCACTCGGCGGCTGGGTCACGACCGCCCTGGAAGGATTAGCCGCCCACTCGCTAGGGCCACGGCTTCTGATCGGTGCTGTGACCATGGCCAGCGCTGGCAGCTGATACATTGATCCCACGCTGTGCTGTGGCGCTGGCAGCTGATACACTGTTTAATGAAGACGCCGGGTTCAGCTCTTCCGCTTAACATTCCACGTGCCACACCCCCGGTGACATTGCCGAGGGGTCAGCTCGCTGCAGACGGTGCCGCGTGTCCGTGGTGGAGCCAGCCGCCCACGGGGGACCTGGGGGACGGGGTGGCTCTCTGCAAGCGTAGAATCGAGGTGTCGCTGCTGTCAGACACCCTGACAAGCGGAGTAAATGTTTTCGTTGGGATTTCACCGCCTTTTCCAATCGGCTCAGGTTCTGTGTAGCGTCAGATGGGGCCTCGTCGCTTTCAACTCTCATATTAAACAGGAAATAAAAACACAGGGAAGCGGTTCCCCTGGGAACCCTGTGGAGAGGCGGTTACTCGTAGTCGCCAAGATAAATGAATCTCGGGGAGCAGATCAGACCCGAATGGTTTGGGGCTGACGGATCTCCCACCCCTTCCCACAGGGAGAGATCGGGGAGCCGGGGCAGAAGGGGAGCAAGGGGGACAAAGGAGAGCAGGTAAGGCCCACGCGGCGGGGACGGAGCTGATGACCCGGACGCCCCGCCTGCTCTGCCGGCCTCTCCCGGGGCCGCAGCTGTGGCTCCGGAAGCAACTGTGTCTGTCTGTTCCCACAGGGTCCGCCGGGGCCCACGGGTCCTCAAGGCCCCATCGGGCAGCCGGGCCCCTCGGTGAGTATCTGCATCCCCGGCTGCTCAGACCCCACAACCCCTCCGCTGTGGGCAGCAGGAGGCAGTCCTCACCCCGCCCTTCGTGTCCCCACAGGGAGCGGATGGAGAGCCGGGGCCCCGGGGCCAGCAGGGCCTTTTCGGGCAGAAGGGTGACGAAGGCCCCAGAGGTTTCCCCGGGCCCCCTGGACCCGTGGGGCTGCAGGTAACTGGGGAGTGTGGATGGTGGGGTCCACTTCCGTGCCTGCGCTCTGCTGTCTCCCTGCCCTGCCCCGCCCTGCCTCCCTCCCCATCCCCGCCTCCCCTCCCCTCCCCTCTGTCATTGTGAGAATGGGGGAACCAAGGCTGGCTGCAGGGGCCGCCGGGGCTCCCATGCACTGGAATGGCTGCAAGGTCCCACACTCCCAGAGGTGCCCGCACCGACATTAAGCCGTGACACTGACTTCCGTGGCCGTAGTAGGAACATTGGAAAGTGCTGGCAATTGTACGGAAACAGCAGTGACCTCTCAGCACACACTGGGAGCGCCAGCTGTACACACGGGGCACATGTCACAGCCACGCCTTCCGCGTGTGCGTGTCACACACAGATGCACACGGTGACTTTATTTGGTTTCTGCAAAGCAGAATCCCGTCGTGCGTGGGGGGAGTCTGGACCCAGCTGCCCCCTTCCTTGCACGTCCGTGTCGTGTTGCTGCCACGGAATATTCTCTGAAGGCGTAGTGGTGCCTTTGTCCCTGAGGCCGTGGGGTGTGGTCGCTGTGTCCCTGAGGCCGTGGGGTGTGGTCGCTGTGTCCCTGAGGCCGTGGGGTGTGGTCGCTGCGTCCCTGAGGCCGTGGGGTGTGGTCGCTGTGTCCCTGAGGCCGGGGGGTGTGGTCACTGCGTCGTGTCCGGCGTGGCAGTGCCTGATGAACCCGCACCCTCCGCCGCCGTCGGCTGGCAGGTCTCCTGTTTGGGGGGTCGCAGTGAGCCTGTGTCCATCCTTCGCCCGTTCCTCTCATTCTTTCCTGGGCCGACTCGGGCCCAGAGCGCAGGGTGTCCCCGTGTTTAGCGCTGCGCTTAGACGCACATCCCGAGGCCCCTGCCCGGTCGGGCGGTGCTGGGAGCCGGTCGCCGGGGGTGCGGGCCGGGCGTGCTGCCCTGCTCAGCCCCCTCCTGTTCGCAGG
The DNA here is from genome assembly GCF_014108235.1 of Myotis myotis. Lineage (NCBI taxonomy): Eukaryota > Metazoa > Chordata > Mammalia > Chiroptera > Vespertilionidae > Myotis > Myotis myotis. Next base: position 48,119 of record NW_023416316.1, on the reverse strand, counting down.
GTCTGCCGGGGCCTCCGGGCGAGAAGGGCGAGACGGGCGACGTGGGCCAGATGGTAAGTGTGCGGGACCGGGCGGCGGCCGGCTTCGATTGCGGCCAAGTCGGCATTTGTCCGTGTCCGATGCCCTCCTTCTCCTAGGGCCCCCCCGGCCCCCCCGGCCCCCGAGGACCGTCTGGAGCGCCAGGTGCTGACGGGCCACAAGGCCCCCCCGGAGGAATAGGCAACCCTGGAGCCGTGGGAGAGAAGGTGACTCTGCCCCCGCGTCACTGTGTCCCCTGAGGGCGTGCGCGCGTGTGCACGTGTGTGCGCGTGTGTGCGCGTGTGTGTGAAGAACACGGGTGTTGGGGCCATTGCTCTCGGCCCCACGTGACCGCGTTTCCTCCTCAGGGCGAGCCTGGCGAAGCTGGAGAGCCTGGCCTTCCCGGAGAAGGGGGCCCCCCGGTGAGTGAGTGGCTGGGGGGCACCGTGCACGGGGGGGGGGGGGCGTGGGGGGGGGGAGCTCCCGCTCTGCCTCGGTTTCCAATCCAGGAATCGGAGCCATGGGTCCTCTTGTGCCTCCCTCACGGGCGCTGCAAAAAAGAGTGCGCACGTGTGTGCGTGTGTAGATGTTCGTGTGCATGTGTGCACCCATGTGCATGTATGTGCATGTGTGTGGGTGTGCAGACAGATGTTAGCACATGTGACTGGCGGCTGCCGGTGGCTGGGTGGCCGTGGTGTTCCGGGCCCTTCCACGGGCTGCGGTAACTGTGGGCAGTGTCCCCTCCGCAGCCCCGAGAGGGACTGCTCAGACCCCTGCGGTCAGACGTGAACTCCCTTGGGCTGCGGGGGTTCCTTGGGGCCCAGGAGGCGGCTGGTGGGCAGAGGTCTCCTTGGCATCCAGCTGCTCCCCCCCCGCCCCATGAACCCCAGAGAAGGGGCCCCCAGCGGCTCCCCCCCGCCCCATGAACCCCAGAGAAGGGGCCCCTCAGGGTCCATGCTGCCCACCGTCTGGTCCAGGCCGGTCCCTCCCCCAGAGGCAGTTGCAGCCTCCGAGGCCCCAGAAAGCCAGTGGCTCCTTGGGGAGCTGCCCAGCCCCTGAGGCCCAGCCCCCACCCCCCATCAGGCCCACTGAGCCGGGGAGTGGCGGGGACTGTGTGCCACCCAGGGCCCCGCGGGCCAGCGCCTCACCCTGGGCTCATGGCGCGGCCTTCCCTGCAGGGACCCAAAGGCGAGAGGGGGGAGAAGGGCGAGGCGGGCCCTTCTGGTGCTGCTGGACCCCCTGGACCCAAAGGCCCGCCCGGCGACGATGGCCCCAAAGGCAGCCCCGTGAGTAGCTGAGCCGCAGCGGCGCCCGCGCCCGAGGCTGGGCAGGGGCTCTGGTCCGAAGCCCCTCCATCATCCTGCGGCGGGTCCCGGGAAGCGCCTGGAGGTTCTCACCCCGACCCCGAGTCCAGGCAGCGGAGCTGAGCGGGCAGAGGGCGGGCTGGGAGGGCGCCGTGCCCACGTGCCCACGCCCCCTCCTGCTGCCGCCTGGCTCAGCGTCAGGGCGGCTCCTGAGCTGCATGTGCGAGAAGCCAGGTTCCAGCCAGGAGCTCAGAGGGAGGGACGGCCTCCGGGGAGCGAGGGGGCAGGCTCTGGCCGCCCGCCCCAGGCTCGTGTGGGACTCGGACGATGCCCAGGAAGGGCTCCCGGGGCGAAGGGCACGGCGGCCTCAGAGGCGCAGGCTGTTCCAGGGGCGGGGCGGGGGCGGGGCGGCCTTCACGCGGCGCTGGCGGGCCGGGTGCCCTCGGCCAGGGCTGAGGGCCTGCACGCGGCTTTCTCCGTTTCAGGGCCCCGTCGGCTTCCCCGGAGATCCCGGTCCCCCCGGAGAGCCCGGCCCCGCGGTAGGTGTTTGAGGCCCTGAGCCGTCCGTCCCCCCGATGCTGACCGGCCTCTGCAGCCCGTGCTTTCTTTCCGGGGGGTTATTCGTGAGCTCCCCGTGGGGCACGGTGCCCTCCCAAGGGGCCTGCATCTGGGTCAGATGCAGACGCGGTCCCCAGCTTTGAGCGCGCTGTGTCCCCCCGACCCGATGGGCTTGGATTTGGGGGACGTGACTTGGGTGCCGTCCGGAGGCTGAAGGAATTTGCTTTCGTCCCCACAGGGTCAGGATGGTCCCCCTGGTGACAAAGGGGACGACGGCGAGGCCGGGCAGACGGTGAGTGCGCCGTGACTTTTGGGGTCACGGTGACGGGCGTCTGGGTTCTTGGGATTTGCAACTTGCTTTGTTCATTTCTTTCTTTCTTTCTTTATTTTTTTAAATATATTTTATTGATTTTCTACAGAGAGGAAGGGAGAGAGATAGAGAGTTAGAAACATCGATGAGAGAGAAACATCAATCAGCCGCCTCCTGCACGCCCCCCCAGTGGGGATGTGCCCGCAACCCAGGTACATGCCCTTGACCGGAATCGAACCTGGGACCCTTCAGTCCGCAGGCCGACGCTCTATCCACTGAGCAAAACCAGTTTCGGCTTCATTTCTTTCTTTTTTAAAAAAATAAGTTTTTATTGATTTTAGAAAGACAGGAAGGGAGAGAGAGAGAAACATTGATGTGAAGGAGAAACATCCATCAGCTGCCTCCCGCACGCCCCCCACTGGGGATCGAGCCTGCAGCCCGGGCCTGTGCCCTGGCCGGGAATCGAACCGTGACCTCCTGGTCCACAGGTCGATGCTCAACCACTGAGCCCCGCCGGCCGGACGCTTTGTCCATTTCTGACCAAAACCCAAACCCAGTCGGCTGGTGCCGTTGGTTCCTGACGGTGCAGGGGCCGTGGCCCCCCCCCCCCGTCGGGGCTGGAGAGCATGGCCCTTCCCAGGAGGGAGCCCGTCACCTGCCCAGAGCCGCCCACGCTCAGGGGTCGCCTGCTCTATTTTTTAATTTATTGATGTCAGAGAGGGAGGGAGCGGGGAGACAGAAACATCAGTGATGAGAGAATCACAGATCGGCTGCCTCCTGCACATCCCCCCGGGGATCGAGCCCACAACCTGGGCCTGTGCCCCGACCGGGAATCGAACCCGGGACCCTTCAGTCCGCTGGCCGATGTGCTACCCACTGAGCAACCGGCCAGGGCAGGGCGGCTGTTCCTGCTGGGCTGGGTCCTGTCCCTCCTGGGAGGGGCTCTCCAGTCCGCCCCTGGCTGAGCTCGCACGGAGGCTGCCTCCTGCCCTGCGCGGAGGGTTTGAGACGCTGTTTCCCGCTGAGTCCCTGCGATGGCGCCGTCAGTGCCTGGGTCCCCGCAGCTCCCCCTCCCGCCCGGCGCCCTCACGGAGACACTGTCCTCCCTGTGCGTCCGCGTCCAGCAGGCCACGCTCACAGGCGGCGAGCCCGTCACTAGGGTCCGGGGAGCGGGATGGGGGGTGAGGGGAGTGAGGTAAGGGGGCCGGGTCCATCAGCCCCCGAGATGGGGGTCAGGGTTGGGCTGCCCAGGACACGGGCTCAGCGTGTTCTTCCGGCCCGAGCCCAGCCCGGCCCTGCCGCGCCTCCGCACCCGACTCAGCCCTGTTCTCTCTCTGACTCCAGGGATCCCCGGGCCCCACTGGTGAACCGGGTCCGTCCGGGCCTCCAGGAAAACGGGTAAAGGACTCTGCGCGGCCTCTCCGGCCACGTCCGCATGCAGCTCCCCTCCCCCTCCCCCTCCCCCTCCGGGCGGGCCGGGCGCTGAGCGAGCGCTGGCCGGAAAGTGCTTCTGCGAAGCATGTCCTCCCCTCGGCTTCCCGCGCGTCATGGAGCCTCAGACCTGCCTCTGAGGAGGGCCCAGTGCTGACGCCAGCGTGATGGCTGACGGGGAGATAATCACCCCAAGGCTGGGCTCCCCCTCCCCGGGCCAGGCCTCTGAGAGGCAGCACAGGCCCCAGGCGGTTCGTGCACATTCAGTGATCGGCCTTTTGCTGCTGCAGCTGCAGAAACTGAGCTGCGGGGTGTGGAACCCAGAGAGGGTGCCCCCCTCACAGCACCCAGAGCCCCCCTTACTGCAGCCAGGCCCCCCTCACTCACAGCACCCAGGCCCCCCTCACTGCAGCCAGGCCCCCCTCACAGCACCCAGGCCCCCCTCACAGCACCCAGAGCCCCCTCACTCACAGCACCCAGGCCCCCCTCACAGCACCCAGAGCCCCCTCACTCACAGCACCCAGGCCCCCCTCACAGCACCCAGGCCCCCCTCACTCACAGCACCCAGGCCCCCCTCACTCACAGCACCCAGAGCCCCCGCACTCACAGCACCCAGGCCCCCCTCACAGCACCCAGGCCCCCCTCACTCACAGCACCCAGAGCCCCCCTCACAGCAGCCAGGCCCCCCTCACTCACAGCACCCAGGCCCCCCTCACAGCACCCAGGCCCCCCTCACAGCAGCCAGGCCCCCCTCACTCACAGCACCCAGAGCCCCCCTCACAGCAGCCAGGCCCCCCTCACTCACAGCACCCAGAGCCCCCCTCACTCACAGCACCCAGAGCCCCCCTCACAGCACCCAGAGCCCCCCTCACAGCAGCCAGGCCCCCCTCACTCACAGCACCCAGGCCCCCCTCACAGCACCCAGAGCCCCCCTCACTCACAGCACCCAGAGCCCCCCTCACTCACAGCACCCAGAGCCCCCCTCACAGCAGCCAGGCCCCCCGCACTCACAGCAGCCAGAGCCCCCACACTCACAGCACCCAGAGCCCCCCTCACAGCAGCCAGGCCCCCCTCACTCACAGCACCCAGAGCCCCCACACTCACAGCACCCAGAGCCCCCCTCACAGCAGCCAGGCCCCCCGCACTCACAGCAGCCAGGCCCCCCGCACTCACAGCACCCAGAGCCCCCCTCACAGCAGCCAGGCCCCCCGCACTCACAGCAGCCAGGGCGCCTCACGCTGACCTGGGACCTGCTCCAGGCCGGAGTCACTCTGGCTGCATCTGGGTCCTGCATCCCGCTGGCCAGGGGCCCAGGGACGACCCCCATGCCCCTCCCCGCCCAGGCCTGTCCCCCTGCAGACCCTGCTCCCTGGGACCCGCAGCCAACTCCTCCCTCATCGTGTTTCTCTTGCTGCTCTAGGGTCCCCCGGGGCCCACAGGCCCTGAAGGCCGACAGGGCGAGAAAGGAGCCAAGGTCAGGAGCCCTCGCCTGCCGGGGGTCGGGGAGGAGGCGGCCTGGGTGGTGTGGGAAAGCCCGGGGGCGGGCCCTCACTGTGCCTGGGCTGGGCCATCAGCCTCCCCAGTAGGGCGGCTCGGTGGTGGTTGGGGTGCTGGGTGCAGGGTCCTGGCACCAGAGTCTGTCCCGCCAGGCCCAGCGCTGTGCGGCCTCGGCCTCGGGCCTGGGTCCGGCCGGGGCCACCTCAGCCATGACGCTGCCCCCGAGGGCGGAGAGGGCGGGATGTGGGCCCTACTGCAGCCAGCACACGCGTGGGGCCGCCGTAGCTGCCGGAATCGCAGTAGCTGGCGTGACCCCTGGGGCTGGGAGCCCAGCTGGCTGTGAGATGGAGGAAGGCCAGGCGGCTTCCATAGGAACATGGAAAATAGCCCCCCCCCACGGGCTATCTGGAGGTGTTCAGGTCTGAGCAGTGCTCCGGGCCGGGTGACCAGCACCCTGCATGGGCCCATGTGTTCTTCTTGCCGCCTGCAGGGCGAAGCCGGCTTGGAGGGTCCTCCTGGGAAGACTGGCCCCATCGGCCCCCAGGGGGCCCCTGGGAAGCCCGGGCCCGATGGCCTGCGGGGGATCCCCGGCCCTGTGGTGAGTGACAGGAGGCCTGGCAGGGGGTGGCGTGGGCACGGGGGCAGGCAGGGGGGAGGAGAGCTGGCACGGGGGTGGGCAAGGGGGAGGGGAGCTGGCACGGGTGCGGGCATGGGGGAGGGGAGCTGGCACGGGGGCGGGCACAGGGGTGCTCACACGGAGCTGGCTGTGTTTCAGGGTGAACAAGGTCTCCCGGGATCCCCAGGCCCCGATGGCCCGCCCGGGCCCATGGTGAGTAACGCCCCGGGGAGCCCCCGGCAGTGGTGGAGGCGGGATTGGGAGAGAACCTGACCCTCCCCTCCTCCCGCAGGGCCCCCCAGGACTCCCCGGCCTCAAAGGAGACTCTGGCCCCAAAGGGGAAAAGGTAAGGGGGCCACAGGGTCGTGACCCGGGGCCCCTCACACTCCGTGGCTGCAAAGGCAACAAGCCTGCACCCTCGCCCGCCAGAGCCTGGGGTGGGCAGCTGGGAGGTGGCGACTTGGAAAGCAAAGCTGTGCTGGTGGGAGACACGGCCCCCAGGGCACAGAGGGCTCAGTGAAGGGCATCGGGGTACGAGGAGCAGACGCTCGCGGGGACGCCGTCTCCGGCTCCCTCACAGGACGTGGGGGGGGGGGGCAGCGCCTCATGCCCTCCCATCAGGAGTGGTTTTCTGGGCGAACATTCTTTTATTTGTAAACTAGAGGCCCGGTGCACAAAAATTTGTGCACTTGTGGGGGAGGGGGATCCCTCAGCCCGGCCTGTGCCCTCTCGCAGTCTGGGACCCCTCGGGAGATAACGACCTGCTGGCTTAGGCCTGCTCCCGGGTGGCAGAGGGCAGGCCCAATCCCTAGGTGCAGCCCCTGGTTGGGCTCAGAGCAGGGCCGATTGGGGAGTTGGGGCGCTGCCCCCTGTCATGCACAGAGCAGGGCGATCGGGAGGTTGTAATGCCACCCTCAGTCACGCCAGGGTAGGGCCGATTGGGGGGTTGGGGCACTGTCCCCTGTCACACTCAAGGCAGGGTCGATGGGGAGGTTGCGGCGCCACCCCCTGTCATGCACAGAGCAGGGCCAATCAGGGGGTTGGGGCACTGCCCCCTGTCACTCACAGAGCAGGGCCCATCAGGAGGGTTGGGGCACTGCCCCCTGTCACTCACAGAGCAGGGCCCATCAGGAGGGTTGGGGCTCTGTACCCTGTCACACTCAAGGCAGGGTCGATGGGGAGGTTGCGGCGCCACCCCCTGTCACGCACAGAGCAGGGCCAATCAGGGGGTTGGGGCACTGCCCTCTGTCATGCACAGAGCAGGGCCAATCAGGAGGGTTGGGGCTCTGTACCCTGTCACGCACAGAGCAGGGCCAATCAGGGGGTTGGGGCACTGCCCCCTGTCACTCACAGAGCAGGGCCCATCAGGAGGGTTGGGGCTCTGTACCCTGTCACGCACAGAGCAGGACCAATCAGGGGTTTGGGGCACTGCCCCCTGTCACTCACAGAGCAGGGCCCATCAGGAGGGTTGGGGCTCTGTACCCTGTCACACACAGAGCAGGGCCCATCAGAGGGTTGGGGCGCCGCCCTCTATCACCCACAGAGCAGGGCCGATCAGAGGGTTGGGGCGCCGCCCTCTATCACCCACAGAGCAGGGCCGATCAGAGGGTTGGGGCGCCGCCACTCTCACACTCAGGGCAGGGCCAATGGGGAGGTTATGGCTCTACCCCGTCACACACAGAGCAGGGCCCGTGGGGGGGGGGGGGCTGTTGGGGCGCCGCACCCTGTCACACACAGAGCAGGGCCGATCAGGGGGTTGGGGAGCTCCCCCCTATCAGGCACAGAGCAGGGCTGATCAGGGGGTTGGGGCGCCATCCCCCGTCATGCACAGAGCAGGGTGGATAGGGAGGTTGTGGCCCTACCCCCTGTCACACACAGAGCTGCAGGGCAATCAGGGGGTTTGGGCGCTGCCCCCTGTCACGCTGATCTCGGTGCCGGGAGGCCTCGCGGCTCCGCTGATCCCGGTGCTGGGAGGCATATTACCCTTTCACTATATAGGGTAGAGGCCTGGTGCACGAGTGGGGGCCGGCTGGTTTGCCCTTAAGGGTGTCCTGGATCAGGGCGGGGGTCCCCACTGGGGTGCCTGGCCAGCCTGGGTGAGGGGATGATGGCTGTTTGCAGCTGGTCACACACCCTTTAGGGTGGGGTCCCCACTGGGGTGCCTGGCCAGCCTGGGTGAGGGGCTGAGGGCTGTTTTCAGGCTGGGGGTGACTGAAGCTCCCAACCGCTCCTTTTTTTCTTTTTTTATTCTGAGCCAGCTTTAGCTCTGAGGCTTGGCTCCAGCTCTTAGGCCTCCGCTGCTGAAAGTAGGTTTCTGGCCTTTGCTTACAATGTTGTGATCCTGCTGGCTGAAGCCGGCGGACTAAAGCAGGTTTCTGGGGTTTTGTTTAGCTTCTATATTTGCTACATAGTTGCTTAGAGTGCAGGTCAGAGGCCTGCAGCCGCAGGCGGGGAACGTTGGAGTCCTCCGTCACTGAAGCAAGCAAGCCTCATATTAGTTTCAAGCTGCCTGGCTGCTGGCCGCCATCTTGGCTGGCAGTTAATTTGCATATCTCGCTGATTAGCCAATGGGAAGGGTAGCGGTCGTACGCCAATTACCATGTTTCTCTTTTATTAGATAGGATGTCAAGCTCACTCATGAGCCCAGTGACTGTGTAGAGGGAGGGGCGTGGGGGTCTTCCTCTTTCACCCTCATACCCACCCCGCCCCCTAACACTGCGAAAGCTGGAGGAGCCCTTCCAGAACCATCTGCGGCTCATAGAAAGCAAGCAGTCTCACCGAACCTATGCAGAGGATTGATCCTTTAGAAACAAAACCGTGACTGTAGCGACTGTGTCCGCGAGAGCCTGTCACGCCGCCCGCCCGGTGCTGTCCCACGTGTGTTCACCATGGAAACGGGCAGGAGGCGCCTGGACAGGATCCCTCAGGAGCCCCGACCCCTGGCCTGGGTCTGGGACATTCTCTTAGGGTTTTTCCACGTCAGACCTGCGGCCGTGCCCCTCAACTGCACTCGGGGTTTCTTTCCATTCAGGAGACGTCAGCTGGTGGTGCCTGTGGTATGGCGTGGCGTGATGTGGTGTGGTGTGGACACCCGTGCCGTGGTGTGGCGTGGCGTGGCACCTGTGGCGTGCTGCCCGTCTCACTGCCCCCCGTGGGACCCGAGGCTCTGCCACGGCCGCTGCCCTCACGCCTTCGTTCCCACAGGGTCACCCAGGCCTGATCGGACTCATCGGGCCTCCGGGCGAGCAGGGCGAGAAGGGCGACCGCGGCCTCCCCGGCCCGCAGGGCTCCTCCGGCCCCAAGGGAGAGCAGGTGGGTGATGCGGCCCCAGCCAGCGCCTGGGGGCAAGGGCATCAGGACCCGTGGGCTCTCTGTGCCCCGGGCAGGCGCTAAGGCCAGGACGGAGGCAGCCGCTGGCCCTCCAGTGCAGACGGGAGCGGCCGGAACCCAGCGGCGGCCCTGACTGCGGCCCGCGCCCTGCCCACAGCGCGGTGGCCGCACGGGCAGACATTCCCGCCACCTCTCTGCAGGAGGTGGTGGGCGATTCTCAGCCTGGGGACCTGGGGACCTGGGGACGGCCGGCCGGCCTCCTGGCTGGAGTCAGGCCCCAGGCTCCACATGGAGGGGCTCAGGGTCAGAGGGCAGCGGGAGGGGAGATGTGGGCGTGGCCTGGACATGCTGTGTGGGCGGGAACGGGGCTCTGTACCCCCTCGTCCTGATAACTGCATTTTCTGCTCCTCACAGGGGATCACTGGTCCTTCCGGCCCCCTCGGCCCCCCGGGCCCCCCAGGCCTGCCGGTGCGTATCTGGGAGGGTGTGGTCCCGGTTGTTGCTGGGAGAGCAGGGAGGGGAGTCTGATCGTGGGCCCTGTGCAGCTCGGGAGTCAGGACAGTGAGAACCCAGGATGGGGTCCCGAGGGTCCTCACTCCCACGGGGTTCCCAGCGACAGAGCATGGCTGCTGCTCAGCCAGGATTGATTGATTGATTGATTTTTTATTTATTTATTTTTTTAAATATATTTTATTGATTTTTTACAGAGAGGAAGGGAGAGAGATAGAGAGTTAGAAACATCGATGAGAGAGAAACATCGATCAGCTGCCTCCTGCACACCTCCCACTGGGGATGTGCCCGCAACCCAGGTACATGCCCTTGACCGGAATCAAACCTGGGACCTTTCAGTCTGCAGGCCGACGCTCTATCCACTGAGCCAAACCGGTTTTGGCCAGGATTTATTTTTTTAATGATTGTTTCAACTTTTTTTTAAATTTTAAATATATTTTTTATTGATTTCAGAGAGAGGAAGGGAGAGGGAGAGAGATAGAATCATCAATGATGAGAGAGAATCATGGATCGGCTGCCTCCTGCACACCCCACACTGGGGATGGAGCCCGCAACCCGGGCCTGTGCTCTGACCGGGAATCGAACCGTGACCTCCTGGTTCATAGGTCAGTGCTCAACCACTGATCCACCCAGTCGGGCAATACCCAGTCCTTTAAAGTCATTCCCCTTGGCCTGGAGCCTGTGTCTGCCCATCCCCATCAGCCTCCGCACCACCTGGGCCAGGGCCTGGGTCCCCATGGCCCAGGGGCCCCCGGCTGATGCGGGACTGGCGGGCTGCGGCTGCCTGCGGGCCGGAGGGCACTGCGCCAGGGTCTGGGCCAGCTCGCCCTCTTCCTCTCCCTCCACTGTCTGCATGTGATTCCGGCTGAGGGGGGTTGGGAGGCCGACCCTGGTGGACAGGACATTCCCCACCGCTGTGGTGAGCACCAGCCACCCCCACCCTCCTCACCTCCCAGTCCATGAGTCCAGTGTAGGCTCCTGGAAGGGGGACACGGATGCAAGAAGGGGTGAAGACCAGCCCCGGCCCAAAGGGACTGGTGTCAAAGGTGGGTGCCCAGGGGTGAAGGGGCCTCCTGCTCGCTAATGCTCCGCCCCCTCTCCACAGGGTCCTCCCGGTCCCAAAGGTGCTAAGGGCTCCTCGGTAAGTGGTGTGCACCCTGCAGGGGCCCCGTCACCCGGGGGTGGTGGTGTGTGTGCACCCTGCAGGGGCCCCGTCACCCGGGGGTGGTGGTGTGTGTGCACCCTGCAGGGGCCCCATCACCGGGGGGGGGGGGGTGCACCCTGCAGGGGCCCCGTCACCCGGGGCGGGTGTGCACCCTGCAGGGACCCCGTCACCCAGGGGGGGTGTGCACCCTGCAGGGTCCCTGTCACCCGGGGGGGGGGGTGTGCACTCTGCATGCGTCCCACCCTGGGCCCCGCGCTCCCCTGGCTCACATGGGTCGCGCTGCTCCCCTACTGTCCTGTCCTGAGCTCACTCCAGCCTGAGGGGTGGCTGTGTCTCTGCCCAGCAGGAAGGACCTGGTCCCCCTAGCTCCCATCTCGGGGGTGGTGGAGGGCGAGGGGAGCTGTCACCTCCCTGCATGTTAGACCTGCCCCGTCCTCCACACGGTCTGTCAGGGACCCCAGGGAGTCCGGGTCCCCGCAGGCCCCCGTGGTCAGAGTTGGTTCTTCTCCCCCCACCAGGGTCCCACTGGCCCGAAGGGTGAGGCAGGTCACCCAGGACCCCCCGGCCCACCGGTGAGCAGCCTGAGGACGTGCACGTGGGGGTGGGGGTTCCCCTAGCGCCGAGGGCGCCGTGGGAAGATATGTCTGTGCCGCTCAATTTCCAAACCAACCTTATGGAGCGTGACAGTGGCAGGGTGGGCCTGTCCCTGGGAGAAGCCAAGGGAATGTAACCCAGGTGGGCTCCCTGGGGGAGGCAGAGAGGGAGAGACAGGGAGAGGAGATGAGAGAGAGGGAGAGAGGAGAAAGTGTGCGTGTGTGCATATGTGTGCGCATGTGTGCATATGTGCGCACATGCGTGCATGCCTGTGTGTGCATATGTGCGCACGTGTGTGCATGCCTGTGTGCATATGTGTGCGCATGTGTGCATGCCTGTGCGTGTGCATATGTGTGCATCCCTGTGTGTGCATATGTGTGCGCATGTGTGCAACCCTGTGTGTGCATATGTGTGCGTATGTGTGCATGCCCGTGTGCGCGTATGTGTGCACATGTGTGCATGCCTGTGTGCGCATATGTGTGCACATGTGTGCATGCCTGTGTGTGTGCATGCCTGTGTGTGCATATGTGTGCGCATGTGTGCATGCCTGTGCGTGTGTGTGCGTGTGGGGTGGGCGCAGTAGACAAGGCCTTAAGGTGCAGGCAGCGTCCCCTTTGGCAGCGCAGCCTCTGGATGCCTGATGCAGCCCCAGGAACACAAGGCTCGGGCCTTGCCAGCCTCCTGCAGCCCCACTGTGTGCAGCCGCGTCGGGTGCTTTGAGCCTTGCTGAGGACAGATGGGAACACCAGCCTGGGGCGCGCTGCTGAGGGCTGGCTGCAGAGTGGACAGCGGGCGGGGTGGGTGGGGCAGGAGCCGGGCCTGCAGGGCACCCGGATGCGGTCCGAGGAGGGAGGTGCTCGGTGCCGACAAGGCCCAGCGGCGGAGACGGGTGGAATGTTCCAGAGGCAGGGGAGAGGGCAGGATGTGTACTGAGATGGAGGTATGTGCTGCCCTGGGCCCACCCGCCCCGTCCTGTCCCACCCACGGCCGCCCCTCTCCCACCCCAGGGCCCCCCGGGCGAGGTCATCCAGCCGCTGCCGATCCAGGCGTCCAGGGCGCGGCGGAACATCGACGCCAGCCAGATGCTGGACGACGGGGAGGGCGAGAGCTACGTGGACTACGCGGACGGCATGGAGGAGATCTTCGGCTCGCTCAACTCGCTCAAGCTGGAGATCGAGCAGATGAAGCGGCCGCTGGGCACCCAGGAGAACCCCGCCCGCACCTGCAAGGACCTGCAGCTCTGCCACCCGGACTTCCCCGACGGTGGGGCGCGCGGGCCCGGGCTCACGGGGCTGGGAGGGCGCAGCGGCAGGGCCCCCGGGCGCAGTCCTCACACTCCCCCTCCCCCCCGCAGGCGAATACTGGGTCGACCCGAACCAAGGCTGCTCCCGGGACTCCTTCAAAGTTTACTGCAACTTCACGGCCGGGGGGGCCACGTGCGTCTTCCCCGACAAGAAGTCCGAGGGGGTGAGTGCCCGCCCGCCCGCCCGCCGCCCGCCTCGGGCTCACGGGGGCAGCTTTAGGAATGGAAACTGGCCGGTTTCTCGTCGAGGTTTGCTCCCGAGGTGGCGTAAGGGGCAGTGGGGGTTATTAGTGATGAGATAGGGCTGCAGCCCCGGGTTTCGGAAGTGGATGGACGCCGGCTCCGGTCTCCCCACCACCCCTGGTGCCGGGGTTCCAGCCACAGCTGGTCCCCTCCCTCCCTAAGTGACTCCCCAGTTCTGACCTCAGACCAACCCTTAGCCCGTGGAGGACCTGGGGCACAGGGACCCCTGTGCATCTTGGAGAAGCCGGCGGCCCCTGATTCTGGGCGCCGTCGCTTTGGCTGCTGTCCCCGAGCGCAGTCCGCCCTGTGGTTGGTGAACTTCCCTCGGGGCTCACCCGCTGCGATCTGTGGGCGTCGACTTCACAGTCACCTCTGGCCTCAAAGCCTGTCCTCCAGGCGGGGACGCTGATGTGTGTGTGAACGGGTGTGTGTGTGTGTGTGTGTGTGTGTGTGTACGGGTATGTTGCTTTCTGTCATGTGTGAGTCGGAGGCTGGGCCCGGGACTGGTGAGGAGGACAAGGCCTCTAGTGGGGAAGGTCACGGAGACGCCGGCCACAGTGCCCTGGGCGTGGGCCTGGCAGCCCCTCCCGATGTCCCCCTGGGACGGCTGGCTGTCCTGGGACAAGGGTGGCCGGTCCTTGAAGCTGGGTTTGTCATGAGGTTCAGACTCGGCCGGCGGTCAGCAGCTGCAGCCTCAGCTCCCTGGTGGCCGCAGGGCCCAGAAGCACTGTCTACAGAGAGCAGCCCGGTCCCTGGGCACCACCCCCCATTCCGGCCCCCCCAGACCCCACTGCAGCCAGGGAGTCAGCCCTGGGCCGGAAGCCCATGCAGGACCTGGGCTCCACACTGACTGACAGGCAATTTGAGGACCTCTCCTTGTTCTTTAATCCTCGCCCGAGGGGATTTTCAGAGGGGGGGGAGAGGGAGGGAGGAGGGAGGAGGGAGAGAAGGAGCGAGGGAGAGGGAGAGAGAACATCGAACGGCTGCCTCCTGCATGCACCCCAACCGGGGGCGGGAGTGGACCTGCAACCCGTGCCCTTGACCAGGAATCCAATCCGAGACCCTTTGGTGTGAGGGCCGCGCTCTAACCACTGAGCACACCAGTGAGGGCGAGGACCTCAATTTTATTTTATTTTATTTTTCAATACTTTTATTGATTTTAGAGAGGAGGGGAGAGGAAGAGAGAGAGAGAGAGAGAAACATCAATGATGAGAGAATCATTGATCGACTGCCTCCTGCTCGTCCCACACCCGGGATCAAGCCCACAACCTGGGCACGTGCCCTGACGGGGAATCAAACTGTGACCTCCTGGTTCACAGGTCGACGCTCAACCCCTGAGCCCCGTCGGCTGGGCGAGGACCCCGTTTTTATGTGCCCTCACACCCAGAACCTGAACCCCTGGGGGGCCTGCGCTCCCAGCAGCGGCCCCTGAGGGTTGAGAGGAGATGCCCACCCGGGGCCCCCATGGGCAGAGGCCAGGAGGAGCGTCTGGGGAGGGCACAGCTTCTCACGCTTCCTGTCACTGCCCGTCCTCTGCCAGTGGCCTCGCTGCCGGTCAGCTGGCAGGACGTGCTCCCGGGGGCCCCGGCTGGTGGGGCATCCGGGCAGCCGGCGGTGGAGTGCTGAGCGACCCGCCGCCCGCCCTCCTCCTCGGCGCGTGTGCTGCCAGCCAGGCGTCCCCGGGCGGGAGCCTCGGGCACGGGCCCGGCCACAGCCCCGGCAGGTGGAGACCCTCGCCTGGTCCCCTGGGCCGCAGGAGGGTGGGGGTGTCGGGCAGAAGCTGGGGTGAGGCGAGCGCCTGCCCGAGGTCCTGGTCCTGTCCCCGAGGAGGCCGCCCTCTGAGCAGGTCCCCACAGCCACGGGTGTGGGCCCCAAAGCAGGAGGGCGGGGCGTCCCGAGGGGCCGGGGCGGCTGGACACCCTCGTCCTCCAGGGGGTCCCGGTCCCGCTCCTGCCCGAGGCCAGCTCAGAGGAGAGCAGGGCACGGGGCAGGGACACTGACCCGCAGGCAGCGCCCCGTGGACTGGGACAGGCCGGCAGTCTCTGTCCTGCAGCACGTGGACGCGCCGGCAGCCGTGGCTCTGCCCCTCGGCCGCCCGCTGGCCGCACGGCTCCCCTGGCGGGGCCCTCACTCACTCGTTCCCCAGGCCCAGTCCTGCCTCCACAGCATCCCTGCGGCCTCGGCCCCTGCGAACTCCACAGGGAGGCCCCTCCCTCCCACAGGGGGACAGGCGCTGTGCTGCAGGGGGTTCCCCAGGTCACTCCTCCGAGGGCGTGCACCCCACCACACGCACCACACGGAGCCCACGCGTGCACACACACAGCACACGCACCCACTGCTCACACCGAGCTGGTCCAGCTGTGTCACCGTGAGCCCTGCCCACCTGTCCCAGGTAGTGGCCATACAGACAGAGCCACACCCCGCCACCAGGTCCTTCCCTGAGCCCATCAGTCAATGTTGCTCCTGCTGTCTCACTGGAATTGATTCATTTACTCACTCATTCACTCACTCATTCACTCACTCACTCATTCATTCATTCATTCATTCACTCACTCATTCATTCGTTCACTCACTCATTCACTCATTCATTCGTTCACTCACTCATTCACTCGTTCATTCACTCACTCATTCACTCATTCATTCACTGACTCATTCGTTCACTCATTCGTTCACTCATTCGTTCAGGCCGCAGGCACTGAGTAGGACCAGGGGCCCCGATGCTGGATAAACTGAGCACATGATGCAGGTGCCTCAGCTCTGGGGCAGTCAGAGGCGCCCCCAGAGTCCTTCCCGGCCGGACACTGCGACCCCCGTGGGGGAGGGCGGGACGGGTCGCCCGCGGCAGGCAAGAGAGTAACCTGTCCTTCTTTCTCTCCCTTGGCACCCCCTGCTCCGCCTTCAGGCCAGAATCACCTCTTGGCCCAAAGAGAACCCGGGCTCCTGGTTCAGTGAATTCAAGCGCGGGAAACTGGTAAGGCAGCCCTGCCCCGCGGTGCCCTCAACGCGCCCGTGTCCTATCTTCCAGAGTAAGATGGCCCGCTGGCCCAAAGAGCAGCCCGCCACCTGGTATAGCCAGTTCAAGCGCGGGTCGCTGGTAAGTGCCTCGGCGCCGCCCGCTTGCCGCACGGCCTGGCTCGCGGCTCTGCATGGGACCCGCGGCTGCCGGGGCCGCACCTGCTCCCGCCCCTCTGGCCGAAGCTCCACGGCACGCGACAGCTGGACACCCCGCCACTCCACGGCCGCTCCCGTCAGCCTGGGGGCACACGCGGCTCCGGTCCTGCAGGGCGTTCAGGGCGCCGGAGCCACCGCTGCCGGGATGCAGACTCTGGCTCGGTCTTTGTGTTTTTTTTTTAAATTCTTTATGGTTGGTCTCCTGCTCAGTCTTGGGGGCAGGTCCCAGGTCACTGGACCACTGGGGTCTCCCCAGGGCCCGTCCGCTGGGCCCTGCCCAGCCCGAAGGCCGTTCTGATGGCCGAGCTGGCCTGGGGCGTCTCAGATGCGCCCCAAATGGCTACGTCAGTGTCTGTTCCGACTCTTGGGTAGCGGCCTTCAATGACCACCTCCCCCCCAAATGAAAACACGTGGTGTCCCTTGAAAGAACAGAGTGAGGCGCCTTCTAGTCCCTGGGAGACAGACGATGGGTCTGTGCCCGCGAGACCAGTGGCCGTGGTGCCCAGAGGACACCCCACCCGGGACGCCTCAGCGGCGTTGGCCTGAGTCTGCGCCGTCTCCCGAGTTCACGGCCGGGCTCCCAGCTGTGGCCTGTGCCGCCCTGAGGACCCTCTGCTTCCCGTGGTCCCGCCTCCGTCTAGTCGTCCCCACAGACGGCCCCTGAGGGAGGAGCTTCCTCCCTGGAAGCGAGCTCTTGGGCTGGAGGCTTCCCACCTGACCTGCACCCTCGGTCCCACCCCCAGCCTCTCCCGTGGGCATGGGCCACGCCCCCACGGGCACGCGGAGCAGGGCCTTCCAGGTCGCTATGCCCGGTCACGCTCTGAACACCCTTCCTTCCTCCACCCCAAGGCGCCTGTGGCTGATGGATGCTGCACGCCCGCACGGCCCCTTTCCAATCGCCCAGGTCTTGCCAACACCGCAGGCCCATGCTCAGCTGGCCATGCCCGTGGTCACTGCCTCTCTGGCCTCCCATCTGCTCTGCCCTCCTCCCCCTCTCCTACCCCCTCTCCACTGGCACACGGAGGACCTGGAGCCCAGGGGCTGGACCCAGTGCCCAGGGGCTCAGCCGGGTGGGTGCAGGAGTCGGGGGGCCGCCCAGAGCCAGGGAGGCAGTGGGGTCCTCCAGACATTACGGGACCTTCGTTCAGCCACAGCCCCAGGCCCCCACCTCGGCCAGTGTCCTGTGTCACAGACAGAAGGCGAGGCTGGCGGGGCTGAGGCTGGCGGGTGGAGGCTGGCGGGACAGGGCGAAGCTCCTGTTGTGCCCACTCGTCTTGTCCGGCTCTGGCCCTGCGAGTGGACAGGACAGAGAGGTGCCCCTCCTCGAGGGAACAGGGGCCTCTGGGGCCCGCAGACCCGGCCGTGCCCTGTGAAGACGGTAGTGCAGGGCCCTTGTCCACGAGGGCAGGGGTCACAGTGGATCTGGGTTCCGCCCCGGCCCTGGGCAGCTGCAGGTCCTCCGTGTCCGGCCCCCGCTGCCTCCCTGCGACCCCCTCCTTCCCCCCTCCCCCTCCCCCGCCTGCGTCCTCTCCCGAGTCAGTCACCTTTCCCCGAGGAGCACCTGATGGCCGGCCACGGTGGGTATTCAGTCCTCCCCACAAGTCCTCCGGGGACGTCTGGGGGCGCCGGCCGGTGGCTCTGTGCCCCCGCCCTGCGGGAAGGAGCCCACCAGGCCGGCCCCACCATCCGTGGCGGGGACAGAGTCCAGTGGATTCTCTGTGTTCCACGCACCTCTCTGGGGAGGGCTGGCGGCTCAGAGCCTGGCCTTTTCCGCCCGCACGATGCCACCCTCGCTCGGCGGGCGTGGGAGCGAGGAGAGCCTGGCTCCCCAAGGGAGGGCAGGAGAGACGCGCTGTCTCAGGGCCAGGAGGCAGCTGCGGCCCCAGGCGGAGTCCCAGACTCAGAGACCCGTGCTCCCGCGGGGGTGGAGAGACAGGGACTGCTCCCTCCGGACGCCCGTCGCCAGCCCCACGCCCTGCGCCGGCCCGCACCCCACTGGCTGGGGAGCCCCGGGGGGATGTCTGTTGGTGACACTGGGGAGGGCCCTAGAGAGCAGCACACCCTCTGGCCCTGGCCCTGTGTTGGCTGACGGAGAGGGGTGCCCGAGCACCCGGTTCAGCCTGGCAAGTGACCACCCGCGGCTGAAGGGCCCCTCTGTCTGCCCTGGATTCCGTGCCCGGCGGGGGCGGGGACATCCCAGGGCACCCCTGCGGCTCCAAGAGGGCGCCCGGTCACCCCACCTCCCAGCTCTTGGCCGTACGGCCGTGACCCTCCCGGGGCCGGGCTTCCTGCTGGCCCGGGCGGTCCCGGGGCCAGGCCCTCTGGCTGCATTCTCAGGCCCCCTGGGCAGGCCTCGCCCATCACTGGCCCTCAGCACAGGGTGTTCCCCATGAACGGAACCTAATGAGCCTTTGGCTGCCTCGGGGCACAGACAGAGAGGTCCAGAAAGGGCTGCCTGCCCAGCCCCGGGCGCCTACGCCCCACACCCCTGCGGGGGAGGTGGACGCTGAGACAGGCCAAGGTGAGGGTGAGGCACCTAACCCAGAGGGGCTTCCTGGAGGAGGAGGCACGTGCATGGAGCCCTGCAGGATGGGGCCGGGCACAGAAGTGGGGGGTTACTTAGGTTCCTGAAAAAGTGAGGTGTGGCTCATGGACCCCACAGAGCCCGTGTGCCGGCCTCGACGGGGCAAGTGGCGGTCGTCAGGCGGCGCCCTGGTGTGCCTCACGCTGCGGAGGAGAGGGCCCGCGGGTGAAGGCGCCTCCGTGAGCGTTGTCCCAGGGGCTGCGTCAGCACCTGTGCCCCCTCAGCTGAGCGCCCTCCTCCTGTCCCCCCACAGCTGTCCTACGTGGACGCCGAGGGCAGCCCCGTGGGTGTGGTCCAGATGACGTTCCTGCGCCTGCTCAGCGCCTCCGCCAACCAGAACGTCACCTACAACTGCTACCAGTCGGTGGCCTGGCAGGACGCGGCCACGGGCAGCTACGACAAGGCCATGCGCTTCCTGGGCTCCAACGACGAGGAGATGTCCTACGACAACAGCCCGTACATCCACGCCCTGGTGGACGGCTGCGCGGTGAGCATTGCGTGGGCGCCGCCTCGGGGTGGGACTAGGTGCCTGGAGCAGTTCCTTCAGTCCACACCCATTTCCTGGGCACGGACCCTGGGCCAGGCCCTGAGCTGGGTGCCGGGGCCCTGGGAGCCCAAATGAGGAGTGCCCCCTGGCTGCTGCTCTGAGCACGTGGCTGACCCTGGCCGCCCCACAGAGGGCCAGGAAGGAGGGCCGGTGGGGGGGAGGGGGAGAGGGCAGGGAGGGAGGGCGGGTGGGGAGGGTGGCGAGGCTGGGAAGGGCCGGGAGCCCAGGGCACAAGCCCCTCCCATGTGACGTCCACTCGGAGGCCGGGCCCTCTGCTTAGGCAGGTCCGTTCGGAATGGGCCGAGCGGAGACTGGGTTTGCTTCCGAGGCCGTGGCTGTGCTGGGACGGCCTACAGACGCGGGGCGATGACAGCAACCACTGGCTGTGGATCCCCGGCAGCCCCGCCCGCGTTAGGGCAGCTCCCCGGACCCCGTGCCTCCGCGGGGGAGGGGTGACAGGCCCAGGAGGCGACAGGCTAGCGCAGGCCGCACGGCCGGTCAGGGCTGGGTTCTCATTTTCTTCTTGGCCTCTGGGCCGGGATGCTGGCCCTGCTCCACACCCACGTGTGGCCCCCAAGAGCCAGGCGGGGTTCCTCGCGGAGGGTCAGCCCCTCGGGTCTGCACGTAGGCTCTGAGCTGTGTCCTCGGATCCCTGCCCTCCACACTGCCTGTTCCGAGGCCCTGCCCGCTGCCCCCCAGGCCAGATCCCACGGGCACAGGCCAGGGCGGCTCCACCCCTGGCAGGGCCAGAGCCCGCCCTGCGCCCAGGAGGCCCTTCCTGCTCCTGACATGCACCCCCAGCTGCTCCTGGGAGGCCGGGAGGGGGGACGGGGCAGAAGGAAAATGTCCCACTTCTCTGCCTCCCGCCGGGAAGCTAACCGTGGCACCTGCTCCCAGGGCGCCCCAGGCACCCCACTCGCCTAGAAGGAGCTGGGAACCGCATTGGGCTGGAGCTGAGCCCGGTGGACCCGCTCCTGGGACTGTTTCTGACAGACAGCCGCTGGCAGGGGCCGCGCTGTGACGGGAGATGAAGAGGCAGAACGGAGAGGCAGGGCCGGCCCGAGCCGGGACTCTGGCTTTGAGCTTCCCGGCTCCCACGGCCTAAAGGGACCCCGTGTGTGGCCCCGCCCATGCCACCATGGTGCCAGGGCAGAGTCAGCCCATGAAATGGCGGGGACCTGGTGACGCCAAACAGAACTTGCCGATGGGGAGGTGCAGATCACTCTCCTGAGCTGCCCGCGCCCCCGTGCCTGTTTACCCAGGCCCCTCCTCTTCTTGCTCTTGTGGGTGCAGCCAGCCTGCTGGTGCCACCATGGGTGCTGAGTTTTTAACAAGGGCCCCTGGTGTGGGTGGAGCCCACAGTCCCGGTGAGACCTCCTTGGGGGGAACCTATGGGGTGAGGGGGTGCCTGCCTGGCAGGGACGAGGTGGGTCCGAATGGCTGCGGGCCCCGTCCCAGCCCCATTCCCGGCTCCCAGCTCCCGGCTCCCGGCTCCCGGCTATGGAGGGGGCTGGATGGGACATGGGGGGACCGGGCGGGTGTGGTGGGTCAGGGGCCACCCCTAGAGGCTGCGCGGCCTGACGCCCCTGCTCCCCCCGCCAGACCCGGAAAGGCTACCAGAAGACGGTGCTGGAGATCGACACGCCCAAGGTCGAGCAGCTGCCCGTCGTAGACATCATGTTCAATGACTTCGGGGAGGCGGCCCAGAAGTTCGGATTTGAGGTGGGGCCGGCTTGCTTCCTGGGCTAGAGCCGCGCCGACCCTGCGACCAACCTCGTGACCTCAGCGCGCCGCCTGGGGGTGTCCTGGACAGCGAAGGCCCCTCGTCCCATCCCCGACCTCATCCGCGCCCGGCACCCCGCCAGGCCGCACCCCAAACCAGAGAGAGCGAAGGGAAGAGCCGTGCCCCCACCTCAGAGCCGAATCACATGACCCCGATGCCCCCCAGGCGCCGGGCCGCCCCGCCGCCGTCTCCAGCGGTTCCGTCTACACGCGACCGCGCCGACCTCGCCGTGGAGCCTTCGTGGGGCTGGGGCGGGCGGGGGGCCTGCGGGGTTTGGAGAGGACATTTTTAAATTCCACTTGAAGATGTGCGTTCCCCTGCCCTGCCACAACGTTCCCAGGCGCGCCCCGCGGGAGTCGGAGCCGCGGAGCCCGGGCCGCTCGCTCAGGGCCCGCTGCCAGCCGTTCCCGTGCCGCCCACGGTCCCAGGTGCTGTGTGTGATGGCGTCCATGTGTGTACTGTGTTGTCATAACCGTTCAGTGTCCCCGACTTTCAGCCACGTAGGCAAGCCCAGCTCAGTCCCACGGGAGACGGGGACGGGGCGGGCGGGGCGGGGCGGGGGGGGGTGTGTGCCCGGGCTGGATGCAATCCCTCTGGCCAGACCCGGGAGCCCCCCCCGCCCCGCCCTGCAGGAGCAGGTGCAGCGATTGGAAATCTGCCCAGAACAGCGAGGGTTCCCGCCGCCACATGTGGGCCCTACTCAGACCGGCCCTTGGTGTCTCATCAGCTCTGGGCTTTCCCATGGGGAGGGAGCAGGCATTTACCCGCTGCCTTCCTGGCAGGCTCTTTGGGTGAAAGGCGGGCTCGGCAACCCCCTATGCCCCCCACCCACCCCGAGTGGGCGCGTCCGGGGCAGGAGGCCGCGTGTTCTGTGGACGGTCGCTAAGTGAAACTCGGTGCTTATCTCTCTCTCTGTGGTGCTAACTGTCTGGAGATCCTGAAGGCGACGCTGGCCTGGCCGGGCCTCCCTCCCCCCGTCCTCCACAGTCCGGGTTTCTACCAAGGATGCTGCGATAAATGCCGTCCCTCCCTTCCCGCGGGGCCCCGAGGCACACCCCCCAAGACCTGTGACCCCGTCCGGTTGTGTCCTGTGATTTGAAAACACACGCAGAGCGAGAGGCTCCCGCCTTGTCTGCAGGGTCCCCGTAGCAGGTGGTCCTCGGTCCCGAATGTCTGGTGCTAATTTCTGTGGTCGCTAATTCCCGGGAGCCACTCGGTGGCCTTGGTGCTGCCCGCGGGCTCCGCACACGGGGACACACGGGCGATGAACTTTGTGAGGCCCCGCAGGGCGGCCAGCGGCCCGTCCCAGGTACAAAACTTGGGTTTCCATCGGCGACACCTGCACAGCTCGGGGGCGCCTGCCCTCTGTGGGCGAGGACCGCGGCGGCGGGCAGGCCCCCTGTACTGTGAAAGCGGCCCTCCCGGGGCTCCCCGCCTCCCACACACGGGGCCCCGTGGGAGGACCTCGGTGCGTCCTCGACCCGCCCCGCCCGTCCACGTGTGGTTCCGGCTCAGGAAGCCACGGCACGGCCGCCAGAAACTGACCACCACCCTCGAGGATTCCCCGATCGCCCGTGGAAATCCATCCTGCTCCTGCCAGAGAGAAGCCGCTTCCAGAGACTGTGGGACCCGGCACGCGGCCATGACTGTCCCGTCCGTCCGTCCGTTCGTCCCTCAGCGGAAAAGCTGTGCCCCAGGCCCCGTGCGCACCCCGGGGGCTCTCCAGGTTATGTGATTCCGGTTTGATTTCTCGTCCACCCTCCTTCCCTCCTGTCATTTCCTCCCTCCATTGGCCAACCTTCCAAGCTGTAATTTGTGCGAAGTCAAACGTGCCCGTCCCCCCAGACCACGTAGCCACGGTCTATGCAATAAAAGTACTTCTATATTTGCAGAAGGTCTGTCGGCCTCACTTCATTCTCTTCCCTCCTGATCTGTATAACTGGACATACACAGAGGGAGAGAACTATCGGAAAACAAAACCTGTGGTAGCGATTCGAGACATCAGGCCTTGACAATATGTCACATGACGTGGTGCACGGCCGACAGGGCCAGTGTTTCAGCTGTGATGCCCAGGAAAGGGCATTTCAAAATCCTCTGCCTCTCTCTCTCTCTCTCTCTCTCTCTCTCTCTCTCTCTCTCTGAGAGATCCTGAAGGTGACACTGGCCTGGCCGGGCTTCCCCCCCCCACTTCCACTTTCTCTAAAAATCAATGAGAAAATGTCCTCCAGGAAGGATTAACAAAAGAGAGAGAAATAAATGCAGACTCCTGGCCCCGCCCTGCAGGCTGCTGAAATGGACACGGGGAAGCCGTCAGCTGTGCTCTGACGCCTCCAGGTGGCTCAGGCACGCTCGGGGCCTGGGGTCACAGGTCTGGGGCTCCTGAAGGCGGGGAGACAGGGACCCCGAGTGCTGGGGTCCAACCCCAGCAGGTCCAGGGGTCCACAAAGGTGTGGACGGAGTCTGCGAAGAAGGAATGACACGGAGACAGCGTTCAGTTGGTCAGCAGCCTAGCCAGGATCTCTAGCCAAGTTCTGGTCAGGATCTCCAGCGAAGTTCTGGTTAGGATCTCCAGCCAGGTTCTGTGTCCATGTTCTCTTGCTAGGTTCTCCAGCCAGGTTCTCCAGGTTCTCCAGCCAGGTTCAGTCACCAGGTTCTAGTCAGATTCTCTTGCCATGTTCTATCCAGGTTCTGTAGCCAGGTTCTGTCTCTAGGTTCTTCAGCCAGGTTCTGTCTATATTCTCCAGCCAAGTTCTGTAGCCAGGTTCTGTCCAGGATCTTTTGCCATGTTCTCTCCAGCGAAGTTCTTCTGTCTCTAGGTTCTGTGTCTAGGTTCTGTCCAGGATCTTTTGCCATGTTCTCTCCAGCGAAGTTCTTCTGTCTCTAGGTTCTGTGTCTAGGTTCTGTCCAGGATCTTTTGCCATGTTCTCTCCAGTGAAATTCTTCTGTCTGTAGGTTCTGTGTCCTGTTGTCTTGTTACATCTGTATTTATACCAGTTGATTCCAGTCCTATCAATCTCTATTCCAAAGGTGAGGGCGTTTCTTATCTCCATTCCAGGGAGTAAAGATTATGTAGCTTAAGCATGATTGTTCGTAGTTAAAGTGATTAATTACCCGCCTGGCACTTAGTTGAGGGGTTTTATTCCCTCCCTAACTTCAGGGGAAAATCCCTACCTGGGGAAACAACCTTTCTCAGAGAGGTGACCTTGGTTAAAACACATAGTGCCAAGGTGAGCAAACATTAAAGAACAGTATGCCATATATGCCAGGTCCCTTGAAACAGCAAGGATGGACCGGCTCCCGGCAGCCCAGTGGGAAGCGGCTTTTAGAACAGCATGGGGGGGGGGGGGCGCACAGCTGAAGGCAGCCGGACGCTGGACGTCAGAAAGAGGAGGGTGGCTCTCGTCTCCGGCACAACCTGTGGTCAGATGGTCGTTTGCTGCCTGTGCCAGCTGGTGAGCGAGGATTCTTGGGACAGGTGGGCACCTGGGCTGCAGCTGGCCGCTCGGCCACCTGGGCGGGTGACACAAGAGAGAAGCTCCCGGGAGAACTGGCCGGATGAAAGGCAACAGCGCCCAGAGGCTGCGGACGTCAGGCCTGGGAGGCGCCGTCCCAGCACCGTCCGATAGAGAGAGAACTGAGAAGGGCCCGGCCGGCGGGACTCAGCGGTTGAGCATCGACCTAGGAACCAGGAGTCACGGTTTGATTCCCATTCAGGGCACAGGCCCGGGTTGTGGGCTCGGTCCCAGGGTGGGGCCTGCAGGAGGCAGCTGATCAATGGTTCTCTCATCAGTGATGTTTCTCTCTCTCCCACTCCCTTCCTCTCTGAAATCAATTAAAAAAAAATATATATATATATATATAAAGTGAGCAACACTTAGAGGGGCGAACGCCCGGGCAGGCTCGGAGGTGGCTGCATCCCTCTGCGGAAAGGTGGCGGGCGGCTGGCCGTGCGGGGAGCCCCCGCCTTTCAGAGAGAGTCCCTGCCTCCTGCAGGAGTCGGTGGCCCCTGGTGGGCTCATTAAAGGAGCACCCACACCTATGGGCGTGGGGCCGGTGGGGAGGAGCGGCCCTCATTGGAAGTAGGTGCTGCAGCTTCCACCTCGAAGGTGAGTGATCCTGGGAGAGGGAGGAGGGGGGAGGGGCTGCAGAGAAGCCTGCGGGCAAGGCCCTGCAGAGCCCCCCACTTCTCGCATCTCCCTCAACCTTGAGGCCTGGCTGCACCTGCCCCCTGGGCTGCAGGACAGGACCTTCAGTGCAGGTGTGGGTGTGGCCGGGAGTCTGGGGCTGGTGTGTGCTCCCACAGGCGTGTCCCGGGACTCAGGCAGAGGCGCTGGACTCGGGGCTGCTCTCAGGCCCAGGGCCTCCGCTCCCCACAGTCACGTCCCCAACAATTGTCAGCTAGAGCTCACCTGCACCTGCAGCTGCCCACGCCGGGCGGGCCTTCCGGACACGCGAGCTGAGACGGGGCCCGGCCTTGCTTCGCTCCCACCCTGGGAGACAGGAGACAGTGCTCCTCCCGGTTCCGGCCGTAAGGGCTGTGTCCCGGCAGCCACAGACTGAGCCCGGGACCTGCGGATGGGGTGAGCGTGGTCCCCTCCGCAGGGCCGGGCCTTGGCTGCCATTTGATTCCGCCTCCCGGAGGCCCAGCGTCCCAGCTGCGAGACGCAACACTCACTCCTCTCCGTCCTGGTCCGGCTTCCCTGCGGGAACAGATGGGCCATTGGGCAGGTTGGGAGGGTCTCCCTCTCGGGCGTGTGTGGCCGTGCGAGGACCTCGCTGCCCTTGGGGACTTTCTCAGACTCGTTATCAAACGAGGAACCACTGGCCTGAGAGGCCCCGGCGGCTGGGACAAGGTGGAGACTCCGCGAGGGAGACACACAGAGGAAGAAGCCCTTTAGCGTCTGTACTACTTGTTGCTGCGGAACAAGTTACCCTGTAGGTGTGCGTGGCCCCGAAGCTTGTCATTCTAGAAAGTTCCTGGGTGTCCCGCTCGGCTGGGAACAGGCAGGCCGGTGGCCGGGCCAGCGCTGGGGCTGCCTCCTGCCTCCTGGCTGCCACGCGGCTCCAGACAGGCCCCCCTCCCTGGCCTCCCAGGGCCGATCCCACCGTAAACACGCTCCCTCCCGAGACCCGGGAGCCCTTCACAGGGCAGAGCTTCAGCTGTGAGAGGCGCGGGTGGTGTTTCCCTTTTCCCAGCGACGCGCTGGTGGAAGCCAACTCGACCCCTCGCTTTCCAGTGGGATTGGGCGCAGACAGAGGAGCGTGAGGGGAGGAGGGCGCGAAGGCCCGATGGGGGGGGCTGTGTGTGGGGCAGACTCCCCTCTTCCCTCACCGCCCCAGGAGGAGAAAAGCCGGAGTCGGGGACACGGGAGCTGACAGGAGAGCATGTCCCATCCAGGGACTCGAAGGAGGGCATCGGGCACGGAAAGTACCCAGGATGCATGGAGCGACCCTGGGAGGCGCCCTCGCCGGGTCTCAGCTGATGTCCGGATGCTCAGCAACACGCTTTCCGTCCCGGGCCCTGGCGTCACGGGGCTGAGGGTCGGGGCCGCCCCAGGGAAGCGGGAGGAAAGGCGGAGGCTCCTGACCACAGGCCCCAGGGCGCCGGCGCTGTGCGGGGCTCCAACCCCCATGACCTGTGAGCGGCCATTTGGCTACTTCCCCCTCTTATCTCTGTCCTTCCACCCAAGGAAAAGGGTTTATTCAGGAGCCAGAGCCAATGTCAGCAGCCGGCTTACGGGGGGCACAGCACAGGTCTGTGGGTGACGGCTGCTCTCCACGCTGCTGGCAGGGCCGGGGTAAACACTCATCCATGATCCCACCCAGTTTCTGCTGAATTGGCTCAAGGAGTGACCGGCCGCCCCCGCCCCGTGATTGTCCGTTACATGAACACCTTGCTGGCTAATATGTAACCTGTAAGTGAACATCTTTGTGTACCATTCCGAGGAACTGGCTTCACAGGAAGCCCCTCCCGCTCCCAGGGGACCCGGCCCAGCAGGTGCCTGGCCCTCAGCCACCCAAACCAGACGCAGAGAGCACGCTGGACGCCACTGACCGGCAAGATGACCGGGACATTCTGGGAGCTCAGCTCCCTCCCCTGATCTCTGTTCTCTGCCCCCCTCCCTCCTGTAGAGACCCCCCCGGGTCCAGAACCAACTCTCAGGCCCCTGGTGCCAGGGACACGGAAATGGGCCCGATGGGACCTCCATCCTGGGTCACGTCGGCCTGAGGGTCACACCTGGACAGGGACGGGGGCCCCGACCTGCCACCTCCGTCTCCATCCAGGTGGGGCTTCGAGATTCAGCGACCCGCTCCCAGGACGGGAGAGGCGTGGACAGGTCCCGTGCCTCCCGTCCCTGCTGGGGCTGCGCCGCTCTCACAAGGTCCCAGGGAGAATTCAGTGCCACCTCCTCACTCCCCAGTCAGGCTGCTGCTGCCCCAGTCCAGCTCCCAGTCCTGCCTCTGTAGGGCAGTCAACTCCTCCCCTGCCCTCCCCTTCCCTCTGCCCACCCTGGACCCCAGGGAGTCCCTAACCCTCTGGAACCCCCAGCCCATTGCATGCAAGTGAGTTCCTGCCCGGCCACCCCTGCCATCCTGGGGGTCACTCAGGGGGTCCCCCTGGGGAGAGCTAGGGGACGAGAGGGGGCTCCTGGGCTCTCTCTAAGGACACACGCAGGCAGCCCTGGCCGGTGTGGCTCAGTGGACAGAGTGCCAGCCTGCGGACAGAAGGGTCCCAGGTTCAATCCCGGTCAAGGGCACATGGGCGGGTTGACGGCTGGATCCCAGGGCGGGTGTGATTCTCTCTCATTGCGGTGTTTCTAGCTCTCTCTCCTTCCTTTCGTCTCCAAAGTCAATAAAAACATATCCTTAATTAAATATAATAAAGACACACACAGGCCCTCCCGACACAGCCCTCCCCACCCGGGGCATCTGGTCCCACTGAGGGGAAGGGGGGCCACTGCAGAGGGGGGGCTGAGGGCGTGGTGGGGGGACCGTCCCCTGGGGCTGGGGAGGGAGTGGCCCACATGGGAGGGAACTAGAGCAGAGGCGGGGCTCAGGCAGCAATAAAAGGTGGGAGCGCCTTGGCAGCGGGACCCGGGATGCCGCCACCCAGAGCAGCCGCTGCCATGGGGCCCGTGGTCCTGGCCCTCGTCCTCCTGGGCACTGCAGCCGCCACGGCCGACAACTGTCCAGGTGAGCCAGGCGCCCGGCAGGCCGGCCTGACCAAGGTCCCAGAGCCGAGAGCCTCAGCACAGACCACTGCCAGCCCCCTGCCGGGTCCTTCCAGAACATTCTTCTTCACACTGAGGCTGAACCACCCTCTGCAGGGGACCGGCCTCGGGGTCCTCCCAGGAGGGGCACAGGTGGTATGAGGGGGGAGGCTGGAGAGCGCCCCCTCCCCCAGCCGGGGTCAGTGCAAGGTCGCACCCAGTGCTGGGGGCCTCGAGCCTCATGGGACAGGCTGCCCCAACTGCTCTGCGAGGTGGCACAGCAAGAGGGCAAGGGTCCAAGGGTCCCCACGGGCCCCGACCTCCTTCCCTGGCCCAGGAGCTCTCCATGGGGTGCCACCCCTCCCTCCGGAGTCTCTGGCTGTGGGAGGGGCTGGGACCAGGGAGGGTTTCCGGTCACCACACCTTCCCTAGAGGCCATGTATTTGTGACGGACGCACTTAAACTCTGAGAGGCAGGTGCCTCTGTGGCTCCACGTCTGCGGGGGCTGCTGTGTGTCCTGGGATCACAGGGACCCCCACCCTCCGCACCCTCCAGCCCGGGATTCCCAGGCCACATGCCCGGTGAATGGGGGTGACATGCGGCACTGCCCCAACCCCCTCTGTCACAGATGCGGGGGCTGCACTCACTGGACGGGCAGCAGTGGGGGAGCTCTTCCTAAGGTCTCACACATTTGCATCGGCCACTCTGACCCCCAAAGCCTCCCTCTGCTCTCACTGTGCAGCCGGGCACAGAGCCCAGAGGGGCTGAGTGACTCCCCGAGGACACACAGCCTGAGGAGTGGGGTTCCCCGGGGGCAGGTGGATCCCGAGGCCGGCCCATCACCTGGGGAGGACCAACCACAGGCTAAGCCAAGGCGCAACCGCCTCCCCTCCAGGCTGGCCCTCTGGCTGAGGCAGGCGGCCCGGGCACTGCCATCTGCCAGGCCGGGTCCCCACGGTGGCAGGTCCTTCGGGAGGGGGTGGGGGGCATCGGCCCAGGTCCTAGCCCTGACGGGCGCCCATGCTTCTCTGCAGAAGTGAAGGTGCTGGGGCTGGAGACCGACAAGCTCACCATCCTCCGGGGCTGCCCGGGGCTGCCAGGGGCCCAGGGGCCCAAGGGAGAGGCAGGCACCGAAGGCAGGAAAGGTGAGTGTCCGGGGGAGGGGGGCTGGGCCTCATTCCTGCCCAGGGAGACCCAGCAGGGCAGGGCCCCCAGCAGGTCTCAGGAGGGGCCTGGGGCTTGGTCCACTGGGGTGTGGGTCCCCGTGGGAGGGAGCTGGTCTCGGGTCACCCACGGAGCCGCCGGGCCTGTGTGGGCGGCCAGCACGGCTCCTGGTGATGACACACCTGCTGCGGGGGACCCGGCTGGACTGTCCTCCGTGCCCTCCCTGGTCCCACCTGAGCCCGGGGGGCCTGTCTCCAGGGGTGACCACAGCGGGCCCGGCAGTCACAGCCAATGGAAATGCCCAGGTTCCCTGGACGAGGGCAGAGCTGGGCGGCCTGGTCCCCTGGGAAGGCCCCTGGTCGCAGGTCCTGGCCTCTGACTGCACAGCGGGGACTAGGAGGGCTGGGGTCCAGGTCCCTTCCCTCTGGTTCCTGAGGGTCTAACCTGGAGATGCTAGGAGTCTGGGTCCCCAGAGTTTCTCACTGACATGTTTGAATTTGCAGGAGACCCAGGCCCATCTGGAGTCCGTGGGAAGGTGGGACCCCCCGGGCCCAAAGGTAACTCAGCAAGGAGCATGGAGAGCCCGGGCAGGACCCCCCACCCCCGGGGGCAGGGAGAGAGGAGGGGCACGTCCCAGGTGTCACATGGGAAAATTCCTAACCATAACCTAATGGCAACCATAATCCTATCCTTATCCCAAACACTAACCTTAGTCTATCCTTCTCCCAAACCATAACACTAACCCTAACCCTTTCCTCATGCCTAATTCTATCCTTATCCCTAACCTTAACCTTATCCATAAACCATTCCTTATCCCAAAAGCTAACCCTAACACTCACCCTAATCCTAACCCTAACCCTAACCCTAACCCTAACCCTAACCCTAATATAACCCTATCCTTTTCCCAAACACTAACCTTAACCCTATCGTTAACCCTATAATTACCCCTAACCCTAACCATAACCTAATGGTAACCATAATCCTATCCTTATTCCAAACACTAACACCAACCCTAACTCTAACCGTATTATTACCCCTAACTCTAACCCTAACTTTATCCCTAACCCTAAAATTATCCATATATTTATCCTTATCCGGAACCATAACACGAATCCTATCTTTATCCCTAATCCTAACCCTAATACTAACTTAGGCCTACCCCTAAAACTAACCTTATCCTTATGCCTAACCCTATCCTTATCACTAACCTTAACCCTAAACCTATCCTTATGCCTAATCCTATCCTGATCCCTAACCCTAACCCTAACCATCCTTATCCCTAATCCTAACCCTAACACTAAATCTAAACTTAACCCTATCCTTATCCCTAACTCTAACCCTGTCCTTATGCCTAACCCTATCCTTAACCCTAACCATCACCCTGTCCCTAACCCTGAGCCTAACCATAACTCGATCCTTATCCCTAAGCTAATCCTCTCCTAATTCCTAACCCTAACCCTAACTCTATCCTTATCCTTAACACTAACCCTATCTTACTCCTAAACCTAACCCTAACCCTATTCTTATCAGTAACCATAACCCTAACCCTATCCTTATCCCAAACCCTAACACTAAACTTATCCCTAACTCAACGTCTATCCATATCACTAACCCTAATCCTATTCTAATCCCTAATCTTAACCCAAACTCTATCCTTATCTCATTCCCTAACCCTAACCCTAACCCTAACCCTAACCCTACCACTAACTCCAACACTATCCTTATCCCTAACACTAAGCCTAACCCTAATCCTATTCTTATCCCTAATCCTAACCCTATCCTTATATCTAACCCTTACCCTAACAATATCTTTATCCCTATCCCTAACCTTATCCGTATTCCCTAACGCCTGTGGTCGGCAAACTGGGGCTCGTGAGCCACATGCGGCTCTTTGGCCCTTGAGTGTGGCTCTTCCTAAGCCTTGGGAGTACCCTAATTAAGTATATAACCTACCTATATAGTTTAAGTTTAAAAAATTTGGCTCTCAAAGGAAATTTCAATCGCTGTACTGTTGCTATTTGGCTCTGTTGCCTAATGAGTGTGCCGACCACGCTAACCCCCACTCTCACCTTGTCCCTAACGGTACCCCTGATCCTAACCCTGCCCCCAACAGGGTGCACCCTCACCCAGGGCCTGGGTCTGGGTCTGTGTCCAGAGCACCCGGGGCCCAGGGCGGATCCCGACCCCAGCCCAGCACTGACCGGCACAGAAACGAGACCCGGCTCCCTTGTCCCTGACCTGTCCCCGCCCGGGGCTCTCTCGGCCCCAGGAGGGGGGACAGCGAGTCCTCTGGCTGACGGGGTCTGGCAGGAGCCTGTCCTGTCCTCGAGCCTGTGCTGACCCTCCTCTCTCCGCAGGAGACCGAGGGGAGAAGGGCGCGCGGGGAGAGAAAGGTGAGGCCCTCCCGCCCTCCCAGGGGTGGCTTCCGGACCCTGAGCACAAGGGGGTTCCCAGGGCGTGGGGCAGGGGCTGGGTGGAGAGCAGGCCTTCCCTCTACGGGGGGGTGTGGAGGGCGGGGTGGGACCACACTCCTCCCGGAGCCCGTGCAGCCCATCCCTCCCGTCCGGCCTCGGACCCCTGAGCAGGGCCGGCCTGTCCTCCCGGGGCTCCGCCTGGGGCTCCAGGAAGTTGGGCAGCGATTCAAACACAACGTGGTCCAGAGGCTGTGAGCCACGCTGCGGGCACAGGCGATGAGCAGATGGGGAACATGTGCCCTGAACGGCCCATGACACGCGTGTGGCCCTCACACATGCACGCGCTCCGCGGGCTGGTGCAGAGTCGGTGACACAGACACCTTCTCCACGGCCCCGCACAAAGTCCAGGAAGTCAGAGAAGGCCCGGACGTGCACACCCTGGAGACCCCTCTCTGGACCCGAGACAGTCACCGCCCCCAGGGTCACCCCCTGTGGTCCGAGGTGCAGACGCCCCTTCGCTGCCCTCCCCACCGAGCGGCCCGCTCTCCCCGTGTCCCCGAGGCTGCCCTGGGCCCAGGAGGCAGCTGAGGCTCCGACTCCGCCTCCGGGAGCACAGCCAGGGCCTCCCCAGGGGGCAGGCTGGGGCCTCCTGGGGGACCAGCCTCCTATGGAAGCATCTAGAAAGGGCCTCCATCTCCTCCTGGGGCGGAGGGGCCAGGGCTTGGCCGTCCCGCCTCTCACGGGTGTTTCCTCTCCCCCAGGAGCCTCGTGGGAAGCTGACCGATGTGACACAGGTGGGCGACCCGCCCGGTCCGGCGCCCAGTTTGGCCCGAGGTCCTGGGTGTGCGGGGCCCTCCCTGCAGGGAGCATTGGCCTGGGGTCCCCCATGCAGCCCATCAGCCTGCAGGCCCAGAGGCCCCGCCCCCTGCCTCACCGCTGGCCAATCACATGGGACAGTACTCTGCCACGCCCCCTGCCTCACTCCTGGCCAATCACATGGGACAGCACTCAGCCCCGCCCCCTCCCTCACCGCTGGCCAATCACATGGGACAGCACTCAGCCCCGCCCCCTGCCTCACCGCTGGCCAATCACACGGGACAGCACTCAGCCCCGCCCCCTGCCTCACCACTGGCCAATCACAGGGGACAGCACTCAGCCCCGCCCTCCTCTCCTGCCTTAGGGACCCCAATGACAGTCCTAGTCTCTTGCCCCCAAAATATTAGACCCCCAATGGCCGGTGCCCGGGGACCGAAAGGTGGGGGCGCCCTGGGGGGAGGGCCCGGCACACGGGGCCTGTCCGTCACAGCTGGTGGCCCTGGTGGGGTCTCTGTCCAGCCCTGGAGCTTCCTGCCCACGCAGACCCCACTGACCCGCCCTCCCTCCGTCCTGGGGCCTCCACGTGCCGCTTCCCTTCCCAGGACCTCGGAGCTGCAGGGAGCTGCTCACCAGGGGCCACACCCTGAGCGGCTGGCACACCATCTACCTGCCCGACTGCCGGCCGCTGACCGTGCTGTGCGACATGGACACGGACGGCGGGGGCTGGACCGTGAGTGCCCGCGGCGGGAGGGCGGTGCGGTGCTGGGGGGGCGGCTGCCGGGCCCGGGCCTCGCAGACCAGGCTCCACCCCGAGGACCCGCGCTCCGGGGCCCTTGTCACTGTCCAGGCCCCTGTGTCCGGGGCTGCCCCTTCCCAGGGGACGGAGAGAACCCGACGGGGTGGGAGAACCCCACCGTGGGCCCGGCCCCAGGGAGCCCCGTGCCTCCGGGTTTGGGCTCCGGGCCTGGCCTCCCCGCTCCCAGCTGCCACGTCCTCCTCGGTCCCACGTGGGCGCCGTCCGTCCGCCCGGGGTCTGGGCTGTGGGCGGGGCCGTGCTGGGCGGCAGCGCCGTCTCCCCTCCCCCAGGTGATCCAGCGCAGGGTGGACGGCTCCGTGGACTTCTACCGGGACTGGGCCGCCTACAAGCGGGGCTTCGGCAGCCAGCTGGGCGAGTTCTGGCTGGGCAACGACCACATCCACGCCCTGACCGCCCAGGGTAGGGCCCGGGCCGCGGCCTGGGGTGGGGGTGGGGGTAACCCTCCTGCCCCGACCTCCGACCTGGGCCACCTGGACGGAACCCGCTCCTCCGCCCCCACACGTGCCGCCTCTGAGGACAGGAAGGTCCCAGCGGGAGAGGGGGCGTCAGGGCCAGAGGAAGTGGGTTTTGGGGGGCAGACCTCCTCCGGTCACGGCCGCTGGCATCTCAGAGGCCAAACCGGGGGGACACGGAGGCCCTCGTCGGGGTCATGCCCAGCCTCCAGTCCTGCCCTCGCCGCCATCTGAGCCCCGTCCCTGGACACACAGGGGAGACGGCCGCTTCCCACCAGGCTGAAGCAACCCCACTTCCCCCTCCCGAATGCTGAGGGCCCCTTCTGTCTGGGCCTGAAGGTGGGCTGGGGGTTTGGCTCACACCCTGGGAGCACGTGCCCCTACCCCTCAGTGACTGGGACTTTCTGGGGGACCTCGAGGGACGTCCTGGGTGCCCAGTGCAGGCCCCCTGAGTGTCACCCACGTCCTGGCAGCTCAGGGTCCCTGCTCCCAGGACTGAGGCCCTGCCCCCCGCAGGCACCTACGAGCTCCGTGTGGACCTGGTGGACTTCCAGGGCACCCGCCACTTTGCCAAGTACCAGTTGTTCAGGCTGGGGAGCGAGGCCGAGAAGTACCAGCTGATCCTGGGAGCTTTTGCCGGGGGCAATGCCGGTGAGTGTCAGCCATACCGTGGGGGGGTGGAGTCTAGGGTGGCTAGTGGGGAGTGGGCTGTGTGGGGAAGGCAGTGGGAATGGGTAGTGGGGGTGGGCAGTGGGTGGGCAGTGGGTGGGCAGTGGATTGCGTCTGGGCGGGTCCTGGCTCTGTGACCCTGGGTCTGGGCAGGGCCTGGCCTCACCACGGTCCTCCATCCACACGTTGGGATAACCCGCCTCCACCTGGATGCGCCCATGACGAGGGCGGGACACACGGGCTACAAAGAGCAGGCCCTGAGCGTCTCCCTCCTGACTGCCCGCGTTGGAGCAGGTGGACAGGACGCCCGGGTAGCACCGCTCATGTCCCTCCCGTGTGGCCCGATGGACCTGGACGTCTTGGGCAGTGGCCTCCCCTCTACGGGGCACAGTGCCATTCGCTGGCGGGCACTGAGCAGAGGGGGGGATACCGAGGCCGGGGATCCACCGACCGAGCGTTTGCTGGCATTCGCGGCACCGTCAGACTTCCCAGCGGACGTCGCGCAGCTGGACAGCTCCGGCCGGACCTGGAGCCGGCACCTTCTGGCGCTGAGTGTAAGCGGCCCCCCTTCTCCTGGCAGGTGACTCCCTGACCCAACACAACAGCACCCAGTTCTCCACAAAAGACCAGGACAACGACAAGTCACCCGCCAACTGTGCCGAGACTTACCAGGGCGCCTGGTGGTACATCAACAGCCAGCTGTCCAACCTGAACGGGCGCTACCTTGGGGGCTCCCACAGTAGCTACGCAAACGGCATCAACTGGAATTCAGGGAAGGGGAACTACTACAGCTACAAGGTGGCCGAGATGAAGGTGCGGCCCGTGTAGGGCGGCCAGCGGCCTGGAGTGTCTCAGAGCAGGTCTCCCGCCCCCAGCACCGGCACACGCGTTCCTCATGCAAAGTCGGTGTTCACCCCAACCCCACCCCCGGCCCGTCAGGGACCCTCAGCTTCGAGAACCCGCCCGACTCCCGCCTTCCTATCCCGCCTGCCAGGGTGAGGGCGACCCAGACCTTGCGCACTGCATGCATCCTCAATAAAGCTTCGCCTCGCTCCACAGGCACACGATGCCAGTCTATAAATATTTCTCTTTTCTGGGACCAGCACAGCTAGAGAGTGGACAGGAGTCCTGAGTAGGGGCGATGGGGAATTGAGAAAATGAAAGAGACAGACACAGAGACAGTAGGGAAAGCTGGGACAGGGTGGGTCAGCTGTCCTCTGATGGAGAGACAGGGACCCAGAGCAGATACAGCGGGTTTATTTTATACAGTAAAGTTACCAGGAAGTTTTACTAAAGTTTAAGATAAAGAAAATATGTGCATTCTTGCTGCTTCTTTGTAATCATCAGTTCTGGATGGGTCTGGATAATCGTGTTTGTTCCTGGTGCCTGGCTGGAACTCACCTGCCTGGCGCCTGAGCTAAAGGTCAGACTCACAACACACCTGCCTCTGGCAAGGTATGTTTCCAGGGCATGGCTCTGCCAGGAGCCACTGGATTCAGATGACAATTAGTCAGGGACCTTTCTCAGGTGCTCTCTGCATCTCCCCCTATTTTATATTTTAAATGTAGATTGGACATCTAATTGGAGCCTTTGGACTTGAGATCTCAGGAGCTTGCTGCTGACTAAAAGAAAGGGAGATAAAATTAGTGGTACATAAATAATTCTATTAGGTACTGGGTGGTGTGTTTTAACATTTTCCATGGATTAAATCCTTTTAAATCATCAGCAATTCTTTTGCCAGTTGCAATGGAGATATAATTTCATCATGACTATTCAGAATGGCTTGCACATGTTTGTGTAGCCGTACGAGGTCTATACTGATATTATTATGATGCCATATTCCCTGTAGGTGCATCTTGATTTTACTCCAGTCCCATAGAGAACTGTCATAGTGGGGCTGAAGTCGCACAAATATATGTGAAAGCAGCATGGCATTGCAGCTGCTGTCTCATCTTGACACTTTCTAATTGATGACCTAGTCCTATCACTGCAGCTTCCAGAGCATTTGGCTTTGTTTCTAGCCTTTTGTCTATATCTTCTTGATCGTGAAGTGTAGCTGAGTTGTTTTGAGCCAATTCATGGACAAACCTTGCATTCTGGAGGCTCTGGGTCAATGGAAGAGAAGCAGTGACAGCAGTAACGAGGGTAACCAGACCAGAACTAATAAGCCCACAGCACGCTGTTCCTGGGAGAGCTGATTGTGCAGTTCCTGCAGTGCCTGGAGGCGTGCACCTGAAACCATTTCCCTGTTATGTTGGTAGGAGGCATAATAAAGGAAGGCTGCTTTGAAATTAATATATCTTCATTCAGGTGATGCCTGGAAACACAGCTGGTAAGGTTACAGTGATGGCACTGGACAGCATAATGGGCGTCCAATCTGGTGATGTTCACCTTTCCAGTCACCAGTACACATGGAGGCTGGACACAGGCTGGTAAGCCATGGCAAGGCCTCGATGAACACACTCCTTTAATATCAGCTAAGAAAGAGCCAGTAAAAGTAAGAAAGTCAAGGGCAGCGGCTAAACGCCACAGACCTTTCTGTAAACCTCCTGTTTCCGTGGTCAGGGTGTTACCCACAAACCCTCCTGGTGACATAGGCTCGTGATGGGACGTTTAGCATCAAGCCTGTGAGACCAATCCAATCCATACACGTCAGAGCCAGAAATGCTATGTCTCACTGGTACAGGGTTGGCGCAATCTTGCCTTAGAGGAAATGCTCCCTGCTCAGTAGTGGTGCTATTAGGGCAGGAGGGGAGCAGGGGATGCCGATCAGACAGCCATCGGGTGGCCTTAGGGAACCCCAGGTTAGTAACTATCTGAATATATTTTCCCATATCCCAGGGGCCTGCAATGTTAGCAACATCTGCGCCTCCAAAGGACGTCTTATTTTCTTGGCTAAACTGCAAACATCCTGAAGTCCCTCTTTTATTTTATTTTATTTTATTTTATTTTAAATTTTGGAAGAACTAAAACCTATCCTCCTCAGACTACTACAAAAAATTCAAGAGGAAGGAACACTTCTAAGCTCATTCTATGAAGCCAGTATCACCCTAATACCAAAACCAGGTAAAGACAACACAATGAAAGAGAATTACAGGCCAATATCCCTCATGAACATAGATGCCAAAATCCTCAACAAAATCCTAGCAAATCGGATCCAGCAGTACATCAGAAAGATCATACACCATGACCAAGTAGGATTTATCCCAGGGATGCAAGGTTGGTACAATATCCGCAAATCAATAAACGTGATACATCACATAAACAAATTGAAAGAAAAAAACCACATGGTCATATCAATTGATGCAGAAAAAGCATTTGACAAAATTCAACACCCATTTTTGATAAAAACTCTCAGCAAGGTGGGAGTAGAAGGATCATATCTCAACATAATAAAAGCCTTATATGACAGGCCCACAGCCAACATCATACTCAATGGACAAAAACTAACACCATTTCCCCTAAGAACAGGAACAAGACAGGGATGCCCACAATCTGTACATTCATATGGCTTTTCTCCAGTGTGAATTCTCTCTGATGTCGAAGGAGGGTGGAATTCTTACTGAAGGACTTCCCACAATCTGTACACTCATACCGTTTTTCTCCAGTGTGAACTCTTTTATGTCGAATGAGGTTAAAGATTCATCTATAATTCTTGCTATATTTTCCACACTCTCCGGAACACACACCCTGACATTCAACAACATTGAGGTTGTGACTGGCAGTGTTTTCACATTCACCCCACTGGTGATGACTTTTTCCATTGAGAAATTCCTGTGAAATTTCACTGTCCCAGTGTGGCTCCTCAGTATTATGAGTTGTCTGGTGCTGGAGAAGCTCTGAGAGAGATTGGGAATGTTCCCCAACCACCCTGCTGTTTGAAGGCAGCTCTGATAAGTCGAAGCTGCACCTGTTCACAAATGAGGTATTGTCCGTAGCTTCTTTCCAGGACATCTTTCCCCTGGCATGCCTCTGTTCATGGAGAGGGTTTACACTGGAACAGAAGTCTCTCACACATGCCTCACTGAAGAAGCCTTTGTGCTCCAAGTGTGCTTCTTGTAACTCGTTCAGGTGTAAAATGTCTTTTAACACCGTGAAACACTGCTTACATGGATGGTTCTTCTGGGTTGCTGGAGCTGTCTTAGAAGCTCTGACTTATGACTCTCCTTGTATAAATACACTCCTCTTAGAACAGGCCTCCTCATCATCCTTTTTATGCAAACAACCTACAGATCATACAAGTGCAAATACTTCCAGCATCACTTTGCAGTACAGAAGTCTCTGAGCCTCATCAAGGATTCCCCACTCCTCTGGAGAGAAGGCAATGGCCACATCCTCAAAGTTCATATCTGTTCCTGGCAGTGCGACCTGCACTGCAGGACCCCAGAGGTGCCCACACGCCAGGCTGGAGGGTTAACTCGATGAGTCTTTGTCGAACTCTGTAAGCAGAAAGGAGTCCACGAGTCACAAAAGCCCAAATTCTTGCGTGTTGGGGCTCAGCAAACCGCAGACACACCACTGCATAGGGAGATACTGCCTCTGATGCCTTGTCCTACTGGAGATCTGGTGCTGGGAAGCCTCAGTCTCCATGTAACCTGGTTAATATGCCTCTCCTGGTCTTTCATTGGCTAACTCCAGCCATCTGAAGTCCCTCTTTTAGATAAACAAATAGGGAGCTCCCCACTGAAGCCATCCTATCTAATAATAGACAAACATGGTAATTAACCGTAACTTCGCTACCCTTCCCATTGGCTAATCAGGGCAATATGCAAATTAACTCCCAACAAAGATGGGGGTTAATTTGCATACAAAGGCACAATGATGGGAGGCCATAGTGGAAGGACGGTGATTGGAAACACAGGGAGGCACACAAGAGCCGGGAGGCACTGCCCCTGGCCCTGAATTGGAGAACCGGCCACCTTTGCCTGCTGCCCTGCTGGTGATCGGAGAAGCCAAGGGGGCCAGGGAAGAGGCTGGTGCCCGCCTCTTCCCTGACTGCCCCTGACAGGGATGAGCAACCGGAGATCCCACAGCAGGAAAGGGCAGCCTGCAGCCAACCCCCCTGTGCACCTGCCTGTGGGTTCGCCTCAGAGATAATGGAGCAGAAAAGGGTGGCCTCTAGCCAGCCCCCCTGTGTGCCTGCTTGTGGTATCGCCCTGGAGATGATGGAGCAGGAAAGGGCAGCCTCTAGCCAGCCCCCATGTGTGCCTGCCCCTGGGTCGCCGCGGCGATCCCACAGCAGGAAAGGGGGGCCTGCAGCCAGCCCCCGTGTGCACCTGCCTGCCCATGGGATCGACGATGCGATCCCACAGCAAGAAAGGGGGGCCTGCAGACAGCCTCCGTGTGCGCCTGCCCCTGGGTCGCCGCCGTGATCACAGAGCAGGAAAGGGCAGCCTCTAGCCAGCCCTCCTGTGCGCCTGCAGGTGGGTCACCGCGGCATTCCCACAGCAGGAAAGGGGGCCCCATATGCACCTGCCTGCCCCTGGGTAGCCGCTGTGATCCCAGAGCAGGAAAGAGCAGCCTCTAGCCAGCCCCCCTGTGCGCCTGCCCATGGGATCTCCACGGCGATCATGGAGCAGGAAAGGGAGGCCTCCAGCCAGCCCCCCTGTAGGCCTGCCCATGGGATCGCGGATGGGATCCCACAGCAGGATAGGGTGGCCTGCAGCCAGCCCCCCTGTGCGCCTGTCCCTGGGTCACCCTGGTGATCCCACAGCAGGAAAGGGCGCCCCACCCTGGCCACAGCTCAAGGGAGAGTGCAACATGCAGTGGAGGCCAGGAGCCTGAGAGATCAACAGAGAGGGGTGCCTGCTCCAAGCCGCCAGGGTGTGGCTGGGGGCAGGCCCCCAGCAGACACACACACACACACACACACACACACACACACACGACACCTGCACCGAGCCCCTACTGCCAGACTGTGGCCATCAGTAGGACATCCACTGAGGGCTCCCAAACTGAGGGGCAGGCTTGGCTGAGGGAACCCCATCCCCCAGTGCACAAATTTCGTGCACCGGGCCTCTAGTTATAAGTATAATCACTTGGGAAGAAGGCGTTATGTGCTTCTGGGAGCTGCCCCGACAATGTTGGTGTTGTTAGTAAACACCGGCACTGATTCTCGGTCCAGGCGGCTGGATGACCACAGCGCCCAGAGGCTGCGGACGGTCAGGCCTGGGAGGCGCCGTCCCAGCACCATTCCTTAGAGAGAAAACTGAGAAGGGCCTGACCGGCGGGGCTGAGGAGTTGAGCATAGACCTATGAACCAGGAGTCACGGTTTCATCCGGGTCAGGGCACAGGCCAGGGCTGTGGCCCCTGGTGGACTCATTAAAGGAGCACCCACACCTGTGGGCACGGGGCATGGGGCACGGGGCACGGGGGTTGGGGGGAGGAGCGGCACTCATTGGAGGGAGGTGCTGCAGCTTCCACCTCGAAGTGAGTGATCCTGAGAGAGGGAAAGAGAGGGGAGGGGCGTCAGGGAAGCCCGTGGGTGAGGCCCTGCAGAGCCCCCCACTTCTCGCATCTCCCTCAACCTTGAGGCCTGGCTGCACCTGCCCGTCTGGGCTGCAGGATAGGACTTTCAGGTGCGGGTGTGGGTGGGGCCGGCAGCCTGGAGTCGGTATGTGCTCCCCGGGGCCGGTTCATGCTCCCGCAGGCGTGTCCTGGGACCCAGGCACAGGCGCTGGACACGGAGCTGCTCTCAGGCCCGGGGCCTCTGCTCCCCGAACTCACCTCCCCAACAATTGTCAGCTAGAGCTCACCTCCACCTGCAGCTGCCCACACCGGGCAGGTCTTCAGGAGACGCGAGCTGAGACGGTGCCCGGCCTTGCTTCACTCCCATCCTGGGAGAGAGGAGACGGTGCCCTGCACGGTCTAGGCAGCGAGAACCTGAGCCCGGGGCCAGGGATGGGGTGAGCGTGGTCCCCTCCACGGGGTTGGCCATGGCTGCCGAACAATTCTGCCTCCCGGAGCCCGAGTGTCCCGGCTGCGAAAAGCAACACCCACTCCTCTCCGTCCTGGTTCGGCTTCCCCGCAGGAACAGATGGGCCATTGGGCAGGTTGGGAGGGTCTCCCTCTCGGGCGTGTGTGGGGACGAGCGTGTGTGGCCGTGCGAGGACCTCGCTGCCCTTGGGGACTTTCTCAGACTCGTTATCAAACGAGGAACCACTGGCCTGAGAGGCCCCGGCGGCTGCTGGGACGAGGTGGAGACTCCGCGAGGGACACACACAGAGGAAGAAGCCCTTTAGCGTCTGTACTACTTGTTGCTGCGGAACAAGTTACCCTGTAGGTGTGCGTGGCCCCGAGAGCTTGTCATTCTAGAAAGTTCCCGGGTGTCCCGCTCCGCTGGGAACAGGCAGGCCGGTGGCCGGGCCATGCTGGGGGCTGCCTCCTGCCTCCTGGCTGCCACGGGGCTCCAGACAGGCCCCCCCTCCCTGGCCTCCCGGGGCGATCCCACCGTAAACACGCTCCCTCCCGAGACCCGGGAGCCCTTCACAGGGCAGAGCTTCAGCTGTGAGATGCGCGGGTGGTGTTTCCCTTTTCCCAACGACGCGCTGGTGGAAGCCAACTGGACCCCTCGCTTTAGAGTGGGATTGGGCACAGACAGAGGAGCGCGAGGGGAGGAGGGCGCGAAGGCCCCGCTGGGGGGGAGGCCGTGTACAGGGCAGACTCCCCTCTTCCCTCACCGCCCCAGGAGGAGAGAAGCTGGAGATGGGACACGGGGCTGACAGGAGAGCACGTCCCATCCAGGGACTCGCAGGAGGGCATCGGGCACGGAAAGTACCCAGGATGCACGGAGCGACCCTGGGAGGGGCCCTCGCCGGGTCTCAGCTGATGTCCGGATGCTCAGCAACACGCTTTCCCGTCCCGGGGCCTGGTGTCACGGGGCTGAGGGTCGGGGCCGCCCCAGGGAAGCGGGAGGAAGGGCGGAGGCTCCTGACCACCGGCCCCAGGGCACTGGGTTGGCGGGAATGCAGCCGACCCTCAGGGTAGGGGCTGTCACCAGCCAGAGGTGGTGCGGGCCTAGAGCCCCTGCTGGGTGGGCCGGGAGCCCCCACATGGGCCTGTGCAGGCTCTGACCTGGGAAGGCACAGTTTCAATTTGTGAACCTGTGATCGTTCGCTCCGTTCTTATTTCCAGGCTTGGAGACGCTCACCTGGTGTCACCTCACGTATCATTGGTTCCGTTTATTACAGCCCTAACGTCAAAGGGCTCCTGACCCCTTCCCCGTGCTTTCAGGTCTGATCCGTGACCTGACTCTGACCCGTGACCCTGACTCTGACCAGTGACCCTGACTCTGACCCATGACCCTGACTCTGACCACTGAGAAACAGGGGCCAGGGCCCAAAGACCATCTTAACAAATGGACTCAGGCAGAGGTGTTTTGTAGGAGGAGGCGGCAGGAGGGAGAACAAAGGGATGGAAGGAGGGGTTGAGAGTTCTCCGCTGAGGGGACTGTACGCAAAACCTGTCTGTTCAGATCACGGGTCGAAGGTCAGCAAACGTCTGGCAGCCGGGATACCCGGGGCCAGAGGCTGCTTCCTATGGACCATCTCTAGAATTCTTAAGAAAACAGGCTGATGTACGCAATCACATGCTACTCACAGATCATCCTTCACAGGAGAAATGATAAGGGAATGGGGGGCGGGTGACTGGCTGACGTAGCTTCCTTGGCGCTAGAATATGATCCTGGGAATGTCTGTCTCCGGCCGGCCTGCCGCGGGGAGCCAGGGGGTGAGGCAGGTCCATGTGCAGGCAGGTCACGAGCACAAGCCGTGTTCAAGGCTCGGTCACCTCCCTCGCCCGGGAGGCCTGCGTCCCCTCCCCCAGGAGCAGGGCCATCGTCCTGAGTTCTGAGCCCCCGGGGGTCCCCCTCCCCTCAGACAGTCCCGAGTGTGCAGGAGGCTGACGTGTCCATCTCGCCTGTCACCACCTCCCGCTCCCGTGAATGACAGGGCAGATCGAGAAGGTGGGGACCAGCTGCCACTTACGAAATATGACTCCTGCTCTGCTCACCGTGTAGGCTCTGCACTGATTACAGAGGCACCTTCCCACCTGGCTGGGAGGTGCGCGTGGGACCCGGGGGCTCACCTGGAGACGGCCCCTCCACCCCGCCGGGAGCTGCCTCTGATCCTGGGAAGGTAGAAACCTTGTTCTAGAAACCAGAGCTGCAGCCTTTTGCAGACCCCCAGCCCTGCCACCCGCAGGCCTGTGCAGGTCTCCAGGGCTCATGACCTGTGAACGGCCATTTGGCTCGCCCTTTGGCTACTTCCCCTGTCCCCTGTGTCCTTCCACCCAAGGAAAGCGGTTTATTCAGGAGCCAGAGCCAATGTAAGCAGCCGGCTTACGGGGGGCACAGCACAGGTCTGTGGGTGACGGCTGCTCTCCACGCTGCCGGCAGGACCGGAGTAAACGCTCATCCATGATCCCAGCCTGTCTCTGTGCATTGGCTCAGGCAGGACCGGAAGCCCGCGCCCCGTGATTGTCCGTTACATGCACTCGCCTCGGTGGCTAATATGTAACTTGTAGGTGAAGGACATTTTTGTGTACAATTCCCAGAAACTGGCTTCACGGGAAGCGCCTCCCGCTCCCAGGGACCCTGACCCAGCAGGTGAGCTGGCGCTCAGTCACCAAACCAGACGCAGAGAGCACGCTGGACGCCGCTGACCGGCAAGATGACCGGGACATTCTGGGAGCTCAGCTTCCTTCCCAACATTCTCACTCCTTCCCTGCCTTCCCTCCTCTACTCTGTCTACCCCTCCCCTC
The DNA here is from genome assembly GCF_014108235.1 of Myotis myotis. Lineage (NCBI taxonomy): Eukaryota > Metazoa > Chordata > Mammalia > Chiroptera > Vespertilionidae > Myotis > Myotis myotis. Next base: position 3,852 of record NW_023416316.1, on the reverse strand, counting down.
CCCTCCCCTCCCTCCCTACCTCCCTCTGCCCTTCCCACTTCTCTGAACACCCTGGAACCCGGGAGCCTCTAACCCTCTGGAACCCGCAGCCCACTACATGCAAGTGAGTTCCACCGGTCACCCCTGCCGTCCTGCGGGTCCCTCAGGGGGTTCCCCTGGGCAGAGCTGGGGGACGAGAGGGGGCTCCTGGACTTTCTCTAAGGACACACGCAGGCAGCCCTGGCCGGTGTGGCTCAGTGGACAGAGTGCCAGCCTGCGGACGGAAGGCTCCCAGGTTCCATCCTGGTCAAGGGCACGTGGGCGGGTTGCGGGCTGGATCCCAGGGGGTGTGATTCTCTCTCATTGCGGTGTTTCTAGCTCTCTCTCCTTCCTATCGTCTCCAAATTCAATAATAATACATCTTTAATAAAAATAACAAAGACACACACAGGACCTCCACACACAGCCCTCCCCACGTGGGCATCTGGTCCCACTGAGGGGAAGGGGGGCCACTGCAGAGGGGGGGCTGAGTGCGTGGTGGGGGACCGTCCCCTGGAGCTGGGGAGGGAGTGGCCCACATGGGAGGGAACTAGAGCAGAGGCGGGGCTCAGGCAGCAATAAAAGGTGGGAGCGCCTTGGCAGCAGGACCCGGGATGCCGCTACAGCCCGGAGCAGCCGCTGCCATGGGAACCGTGGTCCTGGCCCTCGTCCTCCTGGGCACTGCAGCCGCCACGGAGGACAGCTGTCCAGGTGAGCCAGGCGCCAGGTGGGCCGGCCTGACAAAGGTCCCAGAGCCGAGAGCCTCCGCACAGACCACTGCCTGCCCCCTGCCGGGTCCTTCCAGAACATTCTTCTTCACACTGAGGCTTAACCACCCTCAGCAGGGGCAACTGCCTCAGGGTCCTCCAGGCGGGGCACAGGTGGTGTGAGGGGGGAGGCTGGAGAGCGCCCCCTCCCCCAGCCCGGGTCAGTGCAAGGTCGCACCCAGCGCTGGGGGCCTTGAGCCTTGGGGGACAGGCGGCCCCACTGCTCCCCCAGGTGGCACAGCAAGAGGGCAAGGGTCCCAGGGTCCCCACGGGCCCCGACCTCCTTCCCTGGCCCAGGAGCTCTCCAGGGGGTGCCACCCCTCCCTCCGGAGTCTCTGGCTGTGGGCGGGGCTGGGACCAAGGACCAGGTGCTGCCTCCCAGGGCCCCGGGGCCTGCGGTGCGGCCTGTGAGGAGGTGGGGGGAGCATGTCCCCTGTGATGGGAGACAGGCCGCTGAGTCGGGAGGAAGGACACACGGGCCTCACGGGGAACGTCACGCTGAGTCCATGTTCGCCCCTCCTGGCGTCCTATTTTCTTTCTTTGTAAACAAAAGGATTTTTTAAAATTTATTCATTTGCCAGAGAGAGAGGGAGGGAGAGACGTGGATTCGCTGTTCCCGCTGCTCGCGCCCTGATGGCGATCGCGCCCACAGTCTCCGCGCCCTGGATGGCGCTCTGACCGGCCAGGCTCCACCAGGGCCTCTCCTTGTCCCCAACCCCCGGGTGCCCTGTTGTTAATGAGCAAAAACTAAGCAAATGCAGAAGTGAGGTCCCCATTGGCTCCGCCCAGGGAGGACCTGCAGAGGAGAGGCCCGCAGACCATGTGACCCCAAGGGGACACCGGGAGGCAGTGGGTTTATGGGTCCCCACACCCTCCCTAGAGGCCGTGTATTTGTGATGGATGCACTTGAACTCTGAGAGGCAGGTCCATCTCTGGCTCCAGGTCTGCAGGGGCTGCTGTGTGTCCTCAGATGACAAGGGACCCCCACCCTCTGCACCCTCCAGCCCGGGATTCCCAGGTCACGTGCCTGGGGAATGGGGGTGACACCCGGCACTGCCCCCGCCCCCTGCTGTCTCACAGATGCGGGGGGCTGCACTCACTGGACGGGCCGCCGTTGGGGGAGCTCTTCCTAAAGCTTCACACATTCGCATCAGCCACTCTGACCCCCAAAGCCTTCCTCTGCTCTCACTGTGCAGCCGGGCACAGAGCCCAGAGGGGCTGAGTGACTCCCCGAGGACACACAGCCTGAGGAGCGGGGTTCCCCGGGGGCAGGTGGACCCCGAGGCCGGGCCCATCACCTGGGGGAGGACCGACAACAGGCTCAACAGAGGCGGGACCGCCTCTCTTCCCGGTGGCCCTCCAGCTGAGGCAGGCAGCCCGCGCACAGCCATCTGCCAGGCCGGGTCCCCATGGTGGCAGGTCCCTCGGGGGGGTGGGGGAGGGAGGGCAGCGGCCCAGGTCCTCACCCTGAGGGGCGCCCACATTTCTCTGCAGAAGTGAAGGTGCTGGGGCTGGAGGCCAACAAGCTCACCATCGTCCGGGGCTGCCCAGGGCTGCCTGGGGCCCAGGGACCCAAGGGAGAGGCAGGAACCCATGGCAGGAGAGGTGAGTTCCCGGGTGAGAGGGGACTGGGCCTCGTCCCATACCATGGAGACCCGGCAGGGCAGGGCCCCAAGCAGTTCTCAGGCGGGACCTGGGACTTGGTTCACTGGGGTGTGGGTCCTCGTGGAGGGAGCTGGTCTCGGGTCACCCACGGAGCCGCCGGGCCTGTGTGGGCGGCCAGCACGGCTCCTGGTGATGACGCACCTGCTGCGGGGAGACGCAGCTGAACTGTCCTCCCTTCCCTCCCTGGTCCCAGCTGAGCCCGGGGGGCCTGTCTCCAGGGGCGACCACAGCGGCCCCCGCAGTCACAGCCAATGGAAATGCCCAGGTTCCCTGAACAAGGGCAGAGCTGGGCTGAGGCCTGGTCCCCTGGGAAGACCCCTGGTCGCAGGTCCTGGACTCTGACTAGAGAGCGGGGACTAGGAGGGGTGTGGTCCAGGTCCCCTCCCTTTGGTTCCCGAGGGTCTACCCTGGAAATGCTAGAGGCCTGGGTCCCCAGAGTTTGCTCACTGACATGTTTGAATTTGCAGGAGACCCTGGCCCATCCGGAGTCCCTGGGAATGCGGGACTCCCCGGACCCAAAGGTAACTCAACAAGGAGCAGGGAGAGCCCTGGCCAGACCCCCCACCACCTGGGGGCAGGGAGAGAGGAGGGGCGCGTCCCAGGTCAAAAGGAAAATATTCCTAGCCATAACCTAATGGCAACCATAATACTATCCTCATCCCAAAAACTAACCTTATTATTTCCCCTAACTCTAACCCTAATTTTATCCCTAACCCTAACCCTATCCTTATCCCTAACCCTATCCTTATCGCTAAGTTTATCCATATTCCCTTACCCTAAACTAACCCTCCTCTAACTGTGCCCCTAATAGGGTGCTCCCTCACCCAGGGCCTGGGTCTGGGTCTGTGTCCAGAGCACCCGGGGCCCAGGGCGGATCCCGACCCCAGCCCAGCACTGACCCGGCACAGAAACGAGACCCGGCTCCCTTGTCCCTGACCTGTCCCCGCCCTGGGCTCTCTCGGCCCCAGGAGGGGGGACAGCGAGTCCTCTGGCTGACGGGGTCTGGCAGGAGCCTGTCCTGTCCTCGAGCCTGTGCTGACCCTCCTCTCTCTGCAGGAGACCCAGGGGAGAAGGGCGCGCGGGGAGAGAAAGGTGAGGCCCTCCCGCCCTCCAGGGGTGGCTTCCGGACCCTGAGCACAAGGGGGTTCCCAGGGTGCGGGGCAGGGGCTGGGTGGAGAGCAGGCCTTCCCTCTACGGGAGGGTGTGGAGGGCGGGTGGGACCACACTCCTCCCGGAGCCCGTGCAGCCCATCCCTCCCGTCCGGCCTCGGACCCCTGAGCAGGGCCGGCCTGTCCTCCCGGGGCTCCGCCTGGGGCTCCAGGAAGTTGGGCAGCGATTCAAACACAACGTGGTCCAGAGGCTGTGAGCCACGCTGCGGGCACAGGCGATGAGCAGATGGGGC